>NC_136935.1:24437852-24702557 GCF_949987615.1 Pollachius pollachius
CACCAATAAGGAATGAGGGGGGGCGGGAGCTCGCGTACGAGATGTAAACACAATGTCCGCCATGTTTCTTCACCGCTTAGCTAGAGAACAAATTTGCAATGTGAAACAGCCAAAGTGGATTTTGAAAATCTATTGTTGGATTTGGACATTCAGGGCTACTAGTACGAGCCAGAATACAGCCAGGAAGAATTTACACAAAGAGTAGGAGGCTGCTGCGGCTGCAGCTGAACAAGCCATGCCTGTTGCCGAGGACGAGGAGCCGGAGCGCGCCGGTTTGCTGTGTTCGCCTATAGACACTAACACAGAGTCCCTGTGCTGTAGCGAATTTCAGCGATGCCAGTTTCTTCTAGAATAAATGGCTGAACCTGGCGAGGACGGGGCCATTTGTGTAACCTCTCACCCAGGCTTTACGCCTCATCTGAACAGTTGGGTATTGGATACATATTTCCGGACCCAGAAAGTGAACTGGAAACGCCAGCCAAAGCCCGCCGGGAGAAACAGACGTCTGAGCACAGAGTAAGTGTTTGTTTTTTTACTAACACATTGGCTACAATAGTTTTGAGTCCCGGGGAACGTGATAATGTAGTTATCCGAAAGTAGCCGATCTTATTGGCGGACCATAGGCTACGTTACGCTAGGTTGAAGCCCGTGTAATGCTGTATAGGCTACTCAAGGCATAATTTTTATTTTGCTTTGCTAATGTTCTCTTTCTTTCTTAGACAGTATCGGCTTCCTGTGTTGTCCAGGCCATCAGAGCTCATTACCCAGCACAAGATGGGCAGTACCGTGGCTACCAGGAGGCAGTAGATGCTCAAGATGAGCTGTGACTATTTTGACTCTAGCAAATGCACCCTACATGTTTTATTTTTGTAAATAGTTCACATTTTTTCATGAATAAAACTTCAAATTCATGTTGGTTGTTGTGATTTGTTTACTAACCCAAGTGCTGTTATACTAAAGTAGGCCTACTGTAGAAGATAAACACTTATTTCAACTGGGGAGAAAAGGTTGAGTACAAATACTTGATATGCTGAGCTACTGTAATTAGCAAATGTTTTTATGCTGTACAGTAATATACAAATGATGCGTTTGAAAAAACGAGGGCAGAAGTCTGAACTAGTCAACGCATCAAAGGGATATGTTTACACAAAGTTTGCTCGCGCTACCATTCGCGCTAGGACCATGGGTCCTTCCCCCTCCAAACGGAAACAGGTGGGCGGTGCAGCGGGTGCAATGCACTGTGGTAGTTTGAGGATTTCTTACTTTTGAGACAGAGAGACATTCTGCCTTTTCTCAGGCTATGATGAACCGATTTCAATTATTTTTGCACATTTATAATACATAGAATTATTTACTTCATATAATCTTCATATCTCCACTGGTGAAGTATCCCTTTAAGAGCGCCTTATTTTAATAATTAAAACATTGATAATTGGGGCGATATTTCCTGTCTAAAGGCCTGATTATGGTTCCACGTTGACTCAAAGCTACAGAGCCATTACGTCCTTGTGGACCCTCCTTGCGTCCACCGCAAGGGCCTGGCGTGCGCCTCCCAAAATGTTTACCTTGCGTTGAGGCGACGCAGCAGCAAGGGGCTGTGATTGGTCCGCTCACTAAAACCCAACGCCGAACCAAAACAGGTTCACGACTGCGTCAAAGCGTCTGCATGGTCACTGCTTCAAAGTGTCTGGGTGGCCAATGCGTTGCGTCGACGTGGAACCATAACTGAGCTTTTACTCTTCATGAATAGAGTATAAAAATGCAAAAATTACAAATAAAAGCAACATATAAGAATCCTATATCGCTATTTTGTCCCACCCCTATAACCAATAGTGGAGAGGAAGAGAGTGTATGTGTGTAAATGCCAATGTACGCCCTCAAACAATGTAGGCACACACGGAGTGGCAGCTCGTGTGTGACACCTAGTGGTCAAAGCCTGCCACCCCCTTAACCTCAATACACAAAAGATAAGAAAAACTGATGTGGGTGTTATTGAGGCAGGGTCCAGGACTCACTTGCTGACTTCCTTGTACTGGGCGATCTCCTCGATGTAGAGCAGGTCGTGAAGCCGGGCCTGGTAGTTTTCTTTGGTCAGGGTCTTGTCCAGCACCGACTGGGTGAAGAGCTGGTCGGCCGACAGCGGGATCTGGTAGCGGGACAACAGGCTGCGCTCCAGCTCGCCCGTGGTCTCGTTGGGGACGAACTCCACGATGGTCTTGCAGGATGAGTCCCAGCGCTTAGCCGTGATCAGGAGCTGCTGCCTGGCCACCATGAGATGTTCCAGGTCTGGAGGGACGGAGGGCGGGACGTTAGGGGTCCACACGACGTGAGGCCTACGTACCTTCTATGGCGTACGTACCTTCTATGGATGCGGCGTCCACCATGACGCGCTGCATCAGCACGGGCTCTGAGCCGAAGTCGAATACGATGGTCTGCCTAAAGGTGCCGAAGATCTCTGTGCTGAAGCCCACGCCCACCTGGTACACGCAGTGGTCCAACCCATTGTCCGCTGAAACGGTCGTTTAAATATTTGAGGTGAATTGAATATTGATCATTGAAAATTATGAAACGTCTGTTCAAGTTCATGATGGCTTTGTAACATCGTAATATAAACAACAAACATAACGATGTGCATGTCTACGGTAATAACGTGAGCAGGCAGGCATCAGTGTGAGCAGCCTATGAGGCTACCTGCAGGCTCCTCCCCTGTCATCCACTCCTGGCACTCGCCCGGGACGCTGTGGCAGCGCTCCCCTGCCGACACGCCCGAGATGGAGAAGTGAGGTCTGTGGGCGTCGTACAGCAGGGCGATGCGGAACAGCTTCCTGGCCGGCTAGACACGCAGAGAGGGGACAAGATACAGGGACAGTCTGGATGCTCCCCTGGCTGCTGCTGCTATAGACCTAGAATATAACGCGCTGCTGCTCTGGACCTAGAACAGAACTCTAACCCTCTGCTGCTAAAGACCTAGAACAGGGGTTTTCAAAGTATGAGAGAGTGAGCCCCCCCTCAGAGAACAAATTTCAGCTGAGCCCCCCCCCCTCCAAAACATTTTTTTTCTAAATCCCTGTGTTTTGAAAGATCTTTTAATTATTTTACACATTTTAAACATCTGATCATAATTTAAACATCTCTGATCATATTCTACACATTTTAAACATCTCTGATCATATTTTTTGGAAACATTTTAAACATTTTTGAAACATTTTAAACATATTTTTTAAACATTCTAAACATCTTTGTGCGTTTTTAAACACATTTCTTAACACATTTTAACATCTTTATCTAAGCATGTTTTTGCGCAAAGTTTTTGAAATACATTTAAACATCTTAATCTGTAAACTGCCAGTTAAGCCTCCTTTTTAGCTCACCTCAACTTTAGTGGGAGCAATGAGTTTGCGTAGCTGTGTTCGAAATCGTTCCCCATCACGGATATAAGGCACTGTATAGGGTGCTCGCCATTTTGTAGTGGTGTTCGAATTCTCAGTGGTAAATTTCACGCACTATAAAGTGGACTTAAAATACCCAAAATTTGAGTGAACATACGATGTTCCCTACATGTTACTCCCGTACACCACAATGCAATGCGTCGTGTTTTACCGGAGGAGAAGAAGAAGCTGAATAATAACGAAAATGAATACATTTAATGATGGAGTCTCCGGCTTTCGTTCAGAAATGTCAACTATTTATTTGGGATTTAACATAGAAAATGTTAAATCCCTACTGCTATAGAACTCTATTGGTATTTATTGCTATAGACCTAGAATATAACTCGACTGTTCTCGACTGCTTTAGACCTAGAATATAACTACTGTTCTCTAACTCTATTGCTATAGACATAGAATATCACTTTACCCATCTGCTGCTATAGGCCATGAATAGAACTCTAACTCTTTGCTGCTAAAGACCTAGAATAGAACTAGAACTCTGCTGCTAAAAACCTAGAATAGTACTCGAACTCTCTGCTGTTAGACCTAGAATATAACTCTAACCCTCTGCTGACCTAGAATATAACTAACTCTCTACTGCTATAGACCTAGAATAGAACTCTACTCTTCTTTAACTCTACTGCAATAGACAAAGAATAGAATTCTACTGTTCTCTACTGATATAAACCTAGAATCAGTGGCGCTAGCTCTGGGGGGGCAAAAGGTTTCGTGCACCCCCAAAGATGAGGTTGGGGATGCAAAAAAACTCAATATTGAAACAAAGTGAACCGGCGAGTTTTCAGTGTCTGTCCCTTTGAATAAAGCAAGCGTGATAGAACTCTGCTCTGAGTGATAGAGCGCTGTGCTGAGCTGCGATGGCACGCTGCAACCTCCATCTCCCTCAATCTCCCCCACCAATCGTTCTAAAGCATCTCTGGCAACATTCCTAACATGCCAATGGTTTGGCAGAGTGCCAAATGATTGACAGGTCAAATATGTCAGGAAGCAGGTCGGGCTTACAACCGCACGTCAAGGACATACAAGAAGAGGCAATGTACGTGCATTGTAATGCCAACAACATGAACCTTGCCTTTTAAGATGCCGTTTAAAAAGTTAACATATGCCGAGATGCGATGAAGACAGTCAAAAAGCTGATTAAAACAATCAGAGAGGAACCAAGTAGACTGGCATGGTTTGACACTTTCCGTAAGCCTGCAGGTGGGAATAATTTGCGACTGCTTTGCCCCATTCGCTGGATAATGCAAGTGAGCAGTGTGAAGTCAGTTCTTGCGTACTATGAGAGCCTGGCAAGTTACTTCCATTATTTCTACGTTTCTAAATTAGTGACAGAAATGTAATTAAGCAAGGCCTACTCCCATTTATTTCGGGCATGTTTATGGAAAATAAGTGCACGCCCCTCCACTCGGAACGCACTTGTAAAACGCATTCGACAATTGATGGAACGGTTGAATCATACATCCTCACAAGAAAATTTTGAAAAAAATCGAATAAATTACGTAGGGGATAATGTATAGATCGCCGGTCATTATCTGGAAAATAAGCCCCGACAGGGCGAGCAGGACAAAGACGCGGAGGTGTCTTGCTTCGCCCTGAAGGGGCTTATTTTCGATAATGACAACAATCTATAGACTATCCCGCTTATTACACGGCTACTTGCCAAAACGAAAAAATTATCAGCAGAGAAATAGTTCGCCAAAAACGTTGACGTCGCTTAGCAAACGAATACGCTGGGGTTGATAAGTCACCGGACTACTTGCGGAGTGATTCCTAAGACGTGAATCAGGGACCAAAAATCCACTTTCTTTGACAGTGGTCATTATTTGCTTAGCAACGGTCAATTATCGAAAAATAATTCATGCTGGAAGTCGGGAAGGCCCATGCAAGTGAACGGAGCATTCCACAGCATTGAGAAGAGCCGTGTAATAAAGATAAATAATTCACGAACTACTGTTCTGAATCTCAAATTCTGAAAGCATATATCACTTTTGAGAAGTGATAGACTACTTTTTGGTGGAACACCTTTGAAGGAAATATTTATGACCCCCCGATGTTGACCTGAGGTTGGCGCCACTGCCTAGAATAGAACTCTACTGTTCTCTACTGACATAGACCTAGAATAGAACTCTACTGCTATAAACCTAGAATATAAATATACAGTTCTCTACTGATATAGGCCTAGAATATAACTCTAATTTTCTCTACCGATATAGACCTAAAATAGAACTCCACTGTTCTCTACTGATAGAGACCTAGAATTTAACTCTAAAGTTCTCCAGCTCTCTACTTCAGCCGACAGATCCAGTCTGCTCCTGGTTCCTGCTCAGCCCTACAGATCCAGTCTGCTCCTGGTTCCTGCTCAGCCCAACAGATCCAGTCTGCTCCTGGTTTAATGCCATAATAATCAATGGAAGTCGCTCTTCAGTGAGCAGACACAATATGTCCGATCACTCCGCCCAAACCAAAACATGGTGGGCAACTCCTTGGAGCAAATGTGGTGAGTTACCCTCTGGTTGTGGGCCGGGGGGAGGGGTGCTGTGGGAGGCTCTTACCCTGCAGTACAGGGAGAAGGTCCAGGAATGTGCCGACTTCTTGGTGGTGACGGTCACAGACAGGCTGGAGTTGGTGTCTACGTTCACGCCGTCCAGATAATCACTTAACTACAGAAAGACAACAAGAGCAGTGGGTGAGAGGAGGGCGGTTCAGACATATACAGATAATCACTCTAGTACAGAAAGACAACAAGAGCAGTGGGTGAGAGGACGAGGTTCAGACTAGGGATGGGCATGATTAATTGATCATTAAGAATTTCGTAGATGAAGTAAATTTTTCATTGATAAAAGTAATGCTAAAAAATATCTTCACACGGTGTGTCTTTTTACAATTACCATTCGTAGTGTTGTTCAGCAGATAAATAGTCCGCCAAAGACATTGACGTTGCTTAGCAACCAGACACACTGGGGTTGATAAGTTACCGGACTACTTGTGGTGTGATAAGAAAGACGTGAATCAGGCAAAAAATTCACTTTCCTTAACAGCGGTTGGTCGGTATGCATAAAAGTACCGACGGACCAATTGCAAACTACTGCAACTACTGATGTCATCTCTCTTAGTTAAAAGTAGCCGCACCCAACCCAATCTGAATAAGTGTATACATGTCGATTATAGCGGACTACACCACCTCTTCTATTCCACATGCAATTCTATTCCGATTAAGGCGTATATATGATCCTTTCCTATTCCAATTGAGCTGTTTTTCCACTTCTAAATCGGATCAGAAGTGTCCATGTAAACTTGGCTAGTGCGAGTCTGGCATCGAAGCAGAACTTCAGAACTTTTTGAGAGAGGCCCCCGCCCACCCCTGGATTCCACCCCTACACAGGATGATGAAAATTGAATGGAATACGGTTCCCCCGGCTTGCCAAGTTAGCACAGAGGTACTTGTGCATCGCGGCAACTTCGGCACCCTTAGAGCAGTTGTTTTTGGCGGCTGGACTGACGGTCACCAGGCTGTGGTCATGTCTGATCCCAGAGCATGTTAACATGCTCATCTTTCTCCACAAAAATCAGTAGACTGGTGCTTATATGAGTTGTATGTGAGTTACTGGTTCTTTTTTCTGAAGCTTTGTTAATAAGCCCAATTCATTGTTAGGTAGGCTAACAATCACTAATTTTGGCTAATAATTTTATTAAAAAATATGAATGATTAATCGAAAATGTATCGTTAATTCTCCCGACGATGGACTAAGACAATTGAATCGAATGCCCATCCCTAGTTTAGACATATCCAGATAATCACTCAACTACTCTTTGAAGGAACTATCACTTGAAGTCATCCGTAAAACTTTTAAAAACATATACAGGTGCATAAATTAGTGGTTAATTAGTGGTATATGAGTTAATATTGTGGAAAATATAATTAATTTAAATAATTCATTTTAAAAAGTGAAAGCCATATTATATCGATTTGTTACACCCAAAGTGAAATTGCATTTCCTGCAGAAAACGCGTGTGAATGCTGACGGCTGAATGAAAAGCACAAAGCGTTGCTGAAAATGAAGAAATGTTAAATGAATTGAACTGAAGAATCTGAAAGTAGTAGCTTAAGAAGTAGTAGTAGTAGCTGAAGTATAAGTAGTATTAGCTGAAGTAGTAGTAGTTGTAAGAGCCAATTTTAGTTTATTTTCAATTTGTAAAGGTGTGTTATTTTTAGTGCTATATCCATAAGTAAGGAATCGTTTTGAATAATACTTAATATGTTTTAGTTTTGCGTTTAGTCAGTTTGCGTTGTCTATTGTTGTTTTACGACCGATTACTGCCGTAACTGGTGGTTCTGCGCATGACTGTTAGAGTAATGTTTCTATGTTGGTTTTTGGAGAACGGAGAAGTTAGTAGGTGTTGATCGAAATAAGTTTTTGACCGTCGTGGTCGTCGTCGTGGTTGTCGTCGTCGTCGTGTTTCCATGGCATGTTCTATTGGATGAGCATGTAAAAGCAAAAGGGATCGTAACTTTGAACATCTATTAGGTATTGGACCGAAGAACATGTAAACTTGGATTACCTGATGTTTTTTGTTTTTTTTGGATAAATAAACCCCGCACAAGTTATCCTGCTTCCTCGTGAGTTCTATGGGTTCTTTTGGAATAAAATTGGATACGACACACGCGTCAAAGCATCGAATTACAACAACCTACCAACTATATGGCCTTTATGGTTAGTCGGCCATATTATTAAGTCAAAAACTTTCGAAATGGACAGATGGTGTTTGGATAACGAGCCCGAGGGATCAGGCTAATTTCTGGAGCCGTTGGATAGCGCTTGACTACTTTGGATTGCCGACAGTGATCAAAGAAGAAATAAGGAGTATAAAGCGCTAAATTGACAGTGGATACATTGTTACCTTTTATGGCTGGACGTTGGCTGTTTCACGTTAGTTTCTGATTCCAGTATCCTTAAAAGAGCAACTGCCGTGAGCTGATTGGGGCTGGCTACGTCATGGCTGAGGCAGCCGACGGTGAAGCGGTTGCAAATGGTGCAGTTGCGGATGATGACCAAAAGAGGGCGGTCGAAGACACAGAAAAAACTGTGAGTGGAAAGTTGCATGACTGTATTAATGCAGGAAGAGGAAGATTAAGGCAGCTTACTGGAAAGTCTAACAGAGTTGAAGAGTTAATGGAAAATGGCCTTAACTTGGAGGAAGTTAAAGACAGGATGGAATATTTCAAAACACTTTTTGAGGATTTCAAGAAATGTAACACCGCAGTTCTGCTTCATCTTAATGAGGATAAAAAGAGTGTCGATCAGGATGATTGGTACGAACCTAAAGCAGATCAATTTGAGAGCTTTATCCAAGCAGCTGATGTGTGGATTAAGGATGTTGAACTTACTCAAGCATGTGAAGTTGGAGTTGCTCATATGGACGGTGTTTCTATTGTGACACGTTCCAGTATATAAGTCTGGCAGTGGACGTTCCAATGCGTCATCAGCGTCGTCTGCACGCTTAAAGGAAGAAGCTAAGCGCACAGCTCTGGAAGCCAAGGCGGCTGGGCTTAAGCAAAAACAAGCGTTAGAATTAAAGGAGGCTCAGCTCAAAGCAGAGCAGGAGGAGTTGAAAATTAAAACGGCTTTGGCTATGTCTAATGCTAAAATCAAGATTTACGAAGAATATGACGCCCAGGAAAAGGGTGATATCACATACGAGTATGCTGATGATGCCAACACGCCACGCACTCCTGCAGACCAGCAAGCAGAAAATAGTTCCCCAGCCAAAACATTGGATGTAAAGCTGCCAGTCAAGTCCTATGCGTTCGCTGGAGCTAGACCAAAGTTGCTAAAGGCGGACAATACTTACCAATCAGCCAGCGGGTTTCCGCAGCAACAAGGTAGCGCTGCAAATGACATCTGCAACGTCATGAAGCAGCAGAACGATATCACAGAGCTGCTTGTAAAAAGTCAGCAGTTGGCTCGTCTGCCACAGCGGGATGTTCCTGTGTTCAGTGGCAACCCACTTGACTTCAGATCCTTTCTGAAAGCGTTCCAGCACACAGTGGACTCAAGATCTGACAACAGTGCAGATAAGTTGTACTTTTTAGAGCAATATACAAAAGGTGAGCCACAAGACCTCGTAAAGGGCTGTCAGCACATGCCTGCTGACCATGGTTACCAGCAAGCCATGGACCTGTTGGAGGATCGCTATGGCAACCCACTGAAAATCGCCACTGCACTATTGGAAAAGGTGTTTAAGTGGCCGCAAATAAAGTCAGAGGATGCAAAGGCACTCAACAACTTTTCAGTTTTCGTTCTGAGTTGCCGTCACGCCTTGCAGGATGTGGATTATATGGACGAGCTTGATAACCCCACCAACATGAGAGTTATCGTCTCTAAGTTGCCCTACAAGTACAGAGAAAAGTGGAGGTCGCAAGCCTTTGAAATTCAGGAAAGGAGTCGGCGGAGAGTGAGATTCAATGACCTCGTTGCCTTTGTAGACAAGCAGGCTAAGATCGCCACAGACCCTCTCTTTGGAGATTTACAAGGCGCCTCAACTGAAAAGAAAGAACAAACAAAGTTTCTGGAGGGAAGAAGGCAAGAAAGGCTAAAAGGAAGCAGCTTTGCTACTATTGTAGCTGCATCAAAACGGGGCGAAAACGACCATTCAAAAGGGAATGCAATTGGAACACCAATCTATGCTGCTCTCAATAAGCCATGTTTGTTCTGCAAAAAGAATCATACACTAGTGGAGTGCCATGGTATTGCAGAAAAACCACATAAGGAAAAGCTGGATTTCATCAAGAAGGCTGGTCTCTGCCTTGGATGCCTAGTTAAAGGGCATGTAAGTAAGGACTGTAAAAGGAGAATGACATGTCAGGTATGTTCACAAAAACATCCGAGCATGCTGCACATTCAAAGAAAGGAAGCTGTTTCCCAACAGGCAGGTGCAGAAAGTCAGGAGGAGGCTTTTTCAGAATAAACAGTAGTTTCAAGCGCACTTGTAAGTCTAAATCAGAAGAAAATTGCCTGTGATGGGGCCGGAGACAAGTGTGTTCTATTCTTCTGTTCTGTTCTATTCTTATTCTTCGTCAAGGCAAAGAGAGGTAGCAAAGTTGTGCAAACGTATGCATTTGTTGACCCTGGGAGCTCTGCTACGTTTTGCACGGATTCCTTGGCAAGGCAGCTGAATCTTCAGGGAAAGAGTACTGAGCTCGTCTTAACTACAATGAGTTCAACTAAACATGTGAAAAGTTGCCTTCTCAGAGACTTGGAGGTCAGTGGACTTCAGGAAGATAACTTCATCGACTTGCCAAAGGTTTTCACCCAAAAAGGCATCCCGGTAACAAAGGAGCATATTCCGTCACAGGAGGACGTGGGAAAGTGGCCATATCTTCAGGGAGTGAAGTTGCCGTGCATTGATGCTGAAATAGGGCTTCTTATAGGTAATAATGTTCATGAAGCCTTTGAGCCATGGAATGTTATTCACAGCCAAGACAGCGGCCCATATGCTGTGAAAACTGTTCTTGGTTGGACCGTTAATGGCCCGCTTAGAGAACACAGAGACAGTGAGTTAGACGACAGTGAACAGCACCCAGTCACAGTCAACAGGATTTCCCTAGAGTCAGTTGAAGAACAACTCATCCAGCAATACAATGCAGATTTCCCTGAGCATAGTTGCAATGACACTCTGGAAATGTCACAAGACGACAAGCGGTTTATCGGCTCTGTATCCGGGTCAGTATGTCATACAGATGGGCATTATTACATCAACCTCCCCACGAAAAAACCTGTGATCAATGTTCCAAATAACAGAAGTGCCGCAGTGCAGCGTGCGCTGAATCTCAGGAGGAAGCTCAGCAAAAGCAGTGGATTTCACCAAGAATACACAAGCTGTATAGGTGACATGCTGAAAAAGGGGTACGCAGTCAAGGTGCCAGAAGTTCAGCTGACCCGACAGGACGGAAGAGTGTGGTACATCCCGCACCATGGGGTGTACCACCCACAGAAGAAGAAGCTGCGTGTGGTCTTCGACTGCGCTGCTAGCTTTCAGGGGACGTCACTAAACAAAGAGCTGCTTCAGGGTCCGGACCTGACTAACTCCCTCATTGGAGTGCTGGCACGCTTCCGACAGGTTTATGTCGCTATGATGGCTGATGTGGAAGCCATGTATCATCAAGTGAGAGTTCCAGAAGAAGACACAGACCTTCTGCGCTTTTTGTGGTGGCCGGAAGGGGATCTGGAGCAGGAGATGGAAGAGTACAAAATGGTTGTCCACCTCTTCGGTGCCACTTCTTCTGCTAGCTGTGCCAACTTCGCTTTAAGGAGAACTGCGGAGGAGAACAGGTCTGGGGCCTCATCCGAAGCAGTGGCCACTGTTCTCAAGAATTTCTACGTCGATGATTGCTTGAGGTCAGTCAGTCACCACGCTGATGCCGTCGCACTGTATAATGACCTCACAACCTTGTGCGCCTCAGGAGGGTTTCACCTGACAAAGTGGACAAGCAATAGCCGCACCTTTTTGATGGAGATTCCAGAGAGGGAGAGGGCCAAGGAGGTAAAAGACCTAGATCTGACTAAAGACGCGCTAGGCGTGCTCTGGTGTATTGAGTCTGACTGTTTCAAGGTCAGAGTTAACATAGGCAGGAAGGCAAATACAAGAAGATGAGTTTTGTCGGTCGTAAGCTCCATATACGACCCGCTAGGGCTCCTTGCTCCAGTTGTGCTTCCAGCCAAGATCTTTCTCCAGCAGCTGTGCAAAGGAAAGCTTACATGGGACGAGGAAATGCCCGACCACCTTGCACTCTACTGGAACGCTTGGATTAATGAACTGTCTCAGCTTTCCACCTTTCAAGTAAGGAGATGCATTAATCCTGAGACATTTGGACCTATCGTTACTGCACAGCTGCATCATTTCTCGGATGCAAGCGAGACTGGCTATGGAACAGTGGCATTTCTGAAACTGACAAATGGTGAGGGACGTGTGCATTGTGCCTTCATGATGGGCAAGGCGCGGGTGGCTCCACTAAAGCAAACCACCATTCCACGCATGGAGCTAACTGCTGCTGTGGTAGCTGTCAACAGGGACAAAATATTAAAGAAGGAGCCCCAGCTGGAGTTACAGGACTCAGTGTTCTGGACCGACAGCACCGCTGTGCTGAAATACATAGCAAATGAGTCACTGCGTCTTAAAACCTTTGTTGCCAACAGGGTCGCTGCCATCAGAGGGGCAACTACAGCGGACCAATGGCGGTACATCAGCACCGCAGAGAACCCAGCTGACTGTGCCTCCCGTGGGCTATCTGCAAAGCAGTTCATGGCCAAGCAGAGCTGGATTGAAGGGCCGTCAGTCTTAAAGGTTCCAGACGTTCAATGTTCAGAAACGCTCGACTTGGAGAAGCTTTCTGAGGATGATGATGAGGTGAGGAAGGCTGTCATCGTGCACCGCACTGCGGTCACCGAAGGCTCTGATACTTTGGACAGGTTAATGAACCACTATTCTAGCTGGCATCGTTTAAAAGGAGCTATAGCATGGATGCTCCGACTCAGAAAAAATCTGCTGCTTTTGAGCAAAAAGCGTCAAGAGTTGGAGGTTGCAGTTTCCCAGGATGATACTGGCTCAAGCAAACAAGTGGATAATAAGAAAAGCAAGATGCAACAGTATAAGTTGTCATTGAACAAAGGGCCACTTACAGTGGAGAACTTGAACAAAGCAGAATTGGAGATCATCAGTTACTGCCAACGCCGCAGGTTCAAGACAGAAATCTCAGTACTGGAACAAGAGAAAGGGCTAGTGAAAGGGAACAGCCCAATCCGTAAGCTGGACCCAGTGCTACAAAATGGCATTCTGAGAGTCGGGGGTCGCCTCAGTAAGTCAGCGATGCCTGAGGAATCAAAACATCCCATTATCATGCCAAATGACATGCATCCCACAATGCTGCTCCTGCGGGACATACATGAGAAGATTGGACATGCTGGGAGAAACTTTATGCTTTCTCGCCTACGCCAGAAATTCTGGGTCCCGGCAGCTAACTCAGCAGTGAGAAAACTCATATCCAGGTGTGTCACATACAGAAGATTGCAAGCAAAGGCTCTTGGGCAAAAAATGGCAGACTTACCACCAGATAGACTGCTAGCAGACAAACCACCTTTCACCAATGTAGGCGTGGACTATTTCGGGCCTATGGAAGTCAAAAGAGGTCGTAGTATCGTTAAAAGATACGGCGTGCTGTTTACCTGTTTGACAACCCGTGCCGTGCACCTTGAGGTCTCTCACACACTAGACACGGACTCCTGCCTCAACGCTCTCCGTCGCTTCTTGTGCAGGAGAGGTCAAGTTTCAATCATGAGGTCAACGGCACCAACCTAGTCAGTGCAGACAAAGATTTGCGGGCAGCTATGAAGCATTGGAATCAAGCCAAAATACAAGATGCTTTGGCACAAAAGGGTATCCAGTGGATTTTCAACCCGCCTGCCGGTCCACACTTCGGAAGAGTATGGGAGAGGCAAGTAAGATCTGTAAAAAAAATCATAAAGTCAGTGTTGCACGAGCAAACAATAGATGATGAATGCCTACAGACACTGCTATGCGAGGTCGAGAGCATACTTAATGACAGGCCACTGACTACATCCTCGGGAGATCCAAATGATCTGGAAGCGCTGACACCAAATCATCTGCTGTTACTAAAGAAACAGCCCTTGCTTCCCCCAGGACTTTTTAGCAAAGATGACAACTACTCTAGACGCAGATGGAGGCAGACTCAGTATCTTGCTGATCTGTTTTGGAAGAGGTGGGTGGGCGAGTACCTGCCCAGCATACAGGAACGCCAAAAATGGTTTAAAGTCAAACAAAATCTTGTGCCAGGAGACATAGTGATGATCCTGGATGAAAACGCACCCTGGAGCTCTTGGCTTCTGGGAAGAGTGGTGCAAACCACATCAGACGCTAAAGGGCTTGTTCGTCGGGTGTGGGTCAAAACCAAGTCCAGTACATTGGAAAGGCCTGTGGATAAGCTTTGCCTTATATGTGAAACGGACAATTGATTGTTTAGGGAGTTAGGCATATTTCTGCCTCATATGCAAATGTGAAATTATGCAAGGAGAATGGTGTATCACATATCACTGCGTTCGTGTAATTTTGAATTTTTCAATTTGTAAATTGGCTCTTGTTGTTTATGTTGCATTTTGTATAATTATAAGTCCTCTTGCCTTATAATTAGGGGCCGGAAATGTAAGAGCCAATTTTAGTTTATTTTCAATTTGTAAAGGTGTGTTATTTTTAGTGCTATATCTATAAGTAAGGAATCGTTTTGAATAATACTTAATATGTTTTAGTTTTGCGTTTAGTCAGTTTGCGTTGTCTATTGTTGTTTTACGACCGATTACTGCCGTAACTGGTGGTTCTGCGCATGACTGTTAGAGCAATGTTTCTATGTTGGTTTTTGGAGAACGGAGAAGTTAGAAGGTTTGATCGAAATAAGTTTTTGACCGTCGTGGTCGTCGTCGTCGTCGTCGTGGTCGTCGTCGTCGTGTTTCCATGGCATGTTCTATTGGATGAGCATGTAAAAGCAAAAGGGATCGTAACTTTGAACATCTATTCGGTATTGGACCAAAGAACATGTAAACTTGGATTACCTGATGTTTTTTTTTTTTTTTTTGGATAAATAAACCCCGCACAAGTTATCCTGCTTCCTCGTGAGTTCTATGGGTTCTTTTGGAATAAAATTGGATACGACACACGCGTCAAAGCATCGAATTACAACAACCTACCAACTATATGGCCTTTATGGTTAGTCGGCCATATTAGTAGTAGTTGCTTAAGTAGTAGTAGTAGTAGCTGAAGTAATAGTTGCTGAAGTAGTAATTAAGTAGTAGTATTAATTTATGCAATAGTAGTAGCATTCAGCATTTTTGTTTGGGTTTTGTGGATGCAACAGAATATATTCTGTTGCATCCACAAAACCCAAACAATCTGAGATTGGAGCATGAGTTAGAGACAAATAGAAGAAACGACGAAGAAGAAAGGCGTGGCGAACGGCTGCGTTACTGGAAAAATAGAGCGTATTTTTTTTCTTCATTTCACATATAACTAACACTTGGACAAATGTAGTTGATTTCTGTGTTTAACTAAGAAAACAGGGAGTGGAAGGACGGGACCCTTTAATATTCAGCTGACTGTTGTCAGTAATTATTATAAAAAAAACATTTTTGATAAACGTGCAGCTGTTAACTCATTGAATGTTATTTATTGTATGATGTGTACTTTTAGGGTTATGATAAGACCTATCTTTTAGTGTTCACCCCAAATGACTCAAAAGCAGTGGCAACATTACATTTTTTTTAACCATTCAACAAAACAAAATGCAAAAGGCTGAATATCATTTAGGGGCCACTCAATG
This sequence comes from Pollachius pollachius, assembly GCF_949987615.1. Taxonomy (NCBI): domain Eukaryota; kingdom Metazoa; phylum Chordata; class Actinopteri; order Gadiformes; family Gadidae; genus Pollachius; species Pollachius pollachius. Next base: position 24,453,681 of record NC_136935.1, read on the forward strand.
ACATGCAGCACCGTCATCAACAGGCCCGCGTGAAGTGGTGTGAGAAATACAGACTTTCTACACCTCATTCACATATAACATAATTTATATTTCCTACGGAGAAAATACTACCTCAGGGGTAGTATTATTCAGGAGATTTTCAGGGTACAAATGTGAGGATATGTTGTTCACACATACGGCCCATCAGGAGAATAGCAGGAGAATATCAGGAATACTCATACTCATACACGTGTGTCTGAAAGCAGCTAGTGTGTGAGCATTTGATTACATTATAAAATGAGTCAATTTATGGGTAACAGGAGTAATTGTTCAATGGACAGTGTAGTATACTGTTACCTGTTACCTGTCCTCCAAATGCCTTGTGGCCCATAGGGCCTTTACAGAACCTTTCCATTTCTCTCGGTCCGCTGCTGCAACTCGCACCTCATCCCATGAGCCCCAGCCACCATCTCTCCTCTCTTTCTCCACGGTCCTTCTCTACGTTGTCCTAGGTCGTCTTCTTCTCCCTTCCGGTGCCCACGTCATTGCCACATTGCCATCACTTTCTCTATTCTGCCTCAAGATATGGCCGATCATCTTCCATCTTCTGATCTTGACTTCCTCACTAAGTGGCTTCATCTCAGCTCTCTTAAGCAGGTCCTCAGTCCTGATATGATCTTGCCATCGGACACAGAGAATTCTGCGCAGGCACTTGTTATTGATTACATCGACTAATTTGTCATCACCTTTGTTCATTTTCCATGTCTCACATCCATACAGCAAGACAGGTAACACCAAGGTCTTGTACGGCCTTAGCTTAGTTCTCCTCGAGATGCTGTTTGAGTTCCAAATCCTATTTAATCGGACATATGGCCCCCTTGCCTTTGAGAGCCTGTTCTGTAGGTCTTTCATTCCGCCTCCTTCTTTACTAACTTTTGCTCCAAGACACGTGAATTCTTCCACCTCCTCGATTACCTGCCCATCAATGTTTATTCTTGTCTGTTTTTTTGCGTTGATTGTTAAGAATTTTGTATTTCCAAGGTTGATTCTAAGCCCTACCCGCTTGGCTGCCTCGTGCATTCTGGTGGTTTTGTCTTGGATGTGCTGTCTTGTGGAAGATAGTAATGCCACATCATCAGCAAAATCTAGGTCACGTCCCCTAAGTGGGCTAGGGGTAAGGGGAGTAACATAGACCAGACCCATAGAAGAAAGTAGGAGACAGGTGGTCGAGCACTTCTCTTCAGGGAGACCCATGGCCAACAAAACAAACAAAAGGTATCCCTGGTTAGAAACAAAAGATGGATTGTTCTAAAAGGTAAATAAAAACATGTTTACCTGTTCTATGATGTTCCTCAGTATAAAGACTTGGTCTGTTGCTCCTCTTCCTTGCCTATAGTCCGCCTGCTCCTTTCTCAGTCTTGTCAACGCCATTTCTCACTCTGTCAATGACAATTCGTCCTAGTATCTTCCCAATGATGGACAGCAGTGTTATGCCTCTTGAGTTCTTACAATCTTTCAGGTTGCCTTTCTTCGGCAGCTTTATGATCAACCCTCTTTCCAAGCTTCTGGGATAGCCTCAAACTTCCACACCCTCGACAGCATCTTTCCTTGCCGAAACCTCCACGTTTGTCTTCAATAATTCTGCTGTGATGTTATCAATGCCAGGCAGTGTTTCCCCTAGAAGAAATTGGTGCCGGTAATGTGACCTGGAAGGTTTCATTTTAACGTTTTTAGATCGGGCCCAGAAAATCAAGCCCGACCCGACCCGAGCACGTTCTGTCCAAGCCCGGCCCGACACATTAACTGTAATTGTGAGCCTGAGCCCGATTTCAACCCGTCATTTTTTTTAATACATGTGCAACTTTGTACACATTTGTTACTCAGGCCTACTCTGCTAAATATATATGTAAGGAATAATGTATAGAATGCCGGTCATTATCGGGAAAATAAGCCCTGATAGGGCGAACAGGACACCGACGCGCAGAGGAGGTGTCTTGGTTCACCCTGAAGGGGCTTATTTTCGATAATGACCGGCGACGTTCTATACATTATCCCGCTTATTACACGGCTACTTGCCAAAACAAAAAAAAATAACTTCACACGGTGTGTCTTTTTACAATTTAGTTATTTCCAGCATTCGTAGTGTTGATCAGCAGTGAAATAGTGCGCCAAAGACTTTGACGACGCTTAGCAACCGAAGACGCTGGGGTTGACAAGTTACCGGACTACTTACTACCCATGCAAGTGAACGGAGCGTTCCACGGCATTGAGAATACCCATGTAATAAAGGCCTACAATATTTCTGTTTATGGCATAGATTTCTCCTCAGATTAGGCCAATAAAGCAATGATTAAAAAAAAAACACAAACGCCCGGGCCGACCCGGCTCGAGGATAGTGGTGGAAAATATCGGCCCGACCTGGCTGGGTTGGGTCAATCAAAACCCTCATTGTTTTACGTGAATTGGCTAAACAAATGACCTCTGTAGCATATTTAAACACAATTCAAATTGTGCAGAGAGAATTATTTCCATTGGTCATTCTGACCGGAGACATTTAGAATGTCCGGTCCTCCCCATTTTTTTTGGTCAATGACCGGTAATTACCGGACAACGGAAACTCTGATAACAGGTGCTTTCCAGCTCTTCAATTTTTTAACTGCCTCTTTTATCTCACCCAGAGTTTGTTTGTTCACTGCCATCTCCTGAATTTCATCTTCGTCGGTGATGGTTTTCGGATTCCCTGGCGTTTCCCTGTTCAGCACTACTTTAAAGTGCTCGGTCCATCTATCCTGTACATCCTTCTTACTGAGTAGGTTTCTGTTCTTATCCATCACTGCTGTAATTTGTCATGGTTTTTCATTGCATTAAGACTTGGTCCATACAGTGTCTTCATGTGCTGACCTTGTGCAGCCTCTTCAGCTTGACTTGCGATGTTATCTAGCCATCTCCTCGTCTGCCCTGATGGACATTCCTTCTATCCAGTATATCTTGTAGCCTTGAGTAGAACTCATCCTTGATTCCTTCATCTTCGTCCTCAGTTGGTGCGTAGACATGTATGATCGTCAATTTGATCTACCTTGAATGGAATCTGGCTTGGATAATCCTGTCGCAAATTGGTGTCCATTCTAAAAGGGCTCCAGCTGCTTTTTTGGACATAAGTATACCTACCCCAGCTCTGTGGATATCATCGTCTCTTCCAGAGTAAATAAAAGTCTCACCATCTGCCAGTTGTACTTTTCCTTGGCCTGTACAATGTGTCTCGCTAATACCCATGATAGCTATTCCTCTCTTACCCATTTCCCTTGCCACCTGATCGAGATTTCCAGCTCGCACATTCCAGTTTCCTATCCTCATGGTGTGTTTCGGGTGCACCAATGACCCCATCAGCCCAGGTGCGTCCTTCTGGCTTTGGCGCCTGTGCATCATCATGCATCTACTATGAGGTACGGTCATGGTATTCCCTTCATCTAATGAATTGGTTCTGCTTCTTGTTTCTGTAATAAATCTGTTTTTCCAGGAGAGGGTTACCAGCCCTCAGCCCAACCCCCAACCTGGAGGACCAGGGGATAGTATACTATGCATGCAAATCAATTATTCAATAGCTTTAACTGTTATTCAGGGCTGAAAAGTGTAGTCTTGTGGTGGACTCTACAGACATAATTCACCACACTGTGTTGACATATTTTCTTTCTGTATTATAGGGACACTGCCTCTTAGAGATCACTTGACTTGTGTGTTGATATGCGGGTCGGCGCGATGTTTGAATTTAACGTTTTTTACATCACAAAATGAAAGACCTGCCATTGCTTTTCGGCGTGAGAAATTGTCTCTTCACCTCTTTTATCGCAATTTCTACAGTCTAGAGACAGAATGTCTTGGGAGACCTGGGAGTTTGTCGATGGCGACGCTGTTAAAACAGATGGAACGGGGGGATATCGATACCGCAAGACATTGCGGGATGCGGGATTATTCTTGCTGTTTTTTTTCAATGAGCGCATGTGTGTAGGGTTTGTGTATGCGGTGGCCTGGGCTGCCTTTGTCTTGAAACATCGGCGTAAGCACGCGCGCGCGCGCGCGTGCGTGCGTGCGTGCGTGTGTGTGTGTGTGTTTGTGCGCGGGCCTGTGCGTGCATGCAGTGGATGTGTGCGTTCACGTGTGCTGTGTTGTGTGAGCTGCAGGCCCTTCGGCGTGCGTGTGTGTGTGCATTCATTGTGTATGTACGCGGTGTACTGCGCTGCCTTTGTCTTGAAACGTCTGCGCCAGCACGCGCGTGTGTGGATGTGTGTGCGTGCGTCCGGTGTATGTGTGTGTTTGCGCGTGCTGTGTGTGTGTGAGCTGCAGCCTACTTGGCACATGCGAACTGACCAACTTGAGTAACCTGTCCGGTAGGCCTGCTATTATATAGTAGTAGTTCCGTTTCTCAGAAAATCTGAAGTTTGTGAAAAAGTTTGATATTGTAGACTCAGTGTCGCATTCTAATCAGATAATTAACTTAAAAAACTTGCAAAGGTTTCCTGAGCCTTTAAATTATCTCTCAGTCTGGCTCAGTAGGCTTCACAATCATGGGTAAGACGATGACCTGACAGTTGTCCAGAAGTCATTGACACCCTCCACAAGGAGGCTAAGGCTCAAAAGGTCATCGCTAAAGAAGCAGGCTGTTCACAGAGTACTGTATCCAAGCATATTCATAAAAACTTGAGTGGAAGGAGAAAGTGTGGTAGGAAAAGGTGCAACAGGGATAACCGCAGACCTGAGAGGATTGTCAAGTGAAGGACATTCAAAAAATGTTGGGAGCTCCACAAGGAGATGACAGGCAGGCATGACATGGCAGGAGTCAGTGCATCAAGAGCCAATGAGAAAAATAACTGGTCTGTAGCTCTGTGGTAAGTTAACTTTGCATTTCATTTGGAAATCAAGGGCCCAGTCTGGAGGGAAAATGGAGAGGCACAGAATCCAAGTTGCTTGAAGTCCAGTGTGAACTTTCCAGTCAGTGATGATTTGGGGAAACATGCCATCTTCTGGTGTTTGTCCACTGTGTGGTATCGAGTCCAAAGTCAACGCAGCCGTCTACCAGAACATTTTAGAGCACGTCATGCTTCCTACTGCTGACAAGCTTTATGGAAATGCCGACTTTAATTAATGAACATGGGATTACTGTGCTTGATTGGCTAGCAAACTCGCCTGACCTGAACCCCATAGAATTCATTATTTTTAGGGTATTGTCAAGAGGAAGATGAGAGACCAGACCCAAAAATGCAGCAGAGCTGAAGGCCGCTATCAAAGCCATCTGGGCTTCCATAACACCTCTGCAGGGCTACAGGCTGATCGTCTCCATGCCACTCCGCATTGATGCAGTTATTCATGCAAAAGGAGCCACAACCAAGTACTGAATGCATATACAAGAATATGCTCTTCAGAAGGACGACATTTCCCGATTAAAAATCTGGTCTAAATATTCAAATTTCTGATACACTGAATTTTGGGTTTTCATGAGCTGCAAACCATAATCATCAAAGGCTTGGCATATTTCACTTTGGGTGTAATATGAATCTATAAAAAATATCAGTTTCACTTTTTTGATTGAGTTATTGAAATGAATTAACCTCTCCACAATATTCAAATTAATTGAGATGCAGCTGTAAGTTTAACAGTAGGGTAGGCAGCAGGAAATATCCCCAGCCCTCCCACAGGCTCCCTCCAAAGCCAAGCCACCAAAACATGTGCCAACTGCCTAGCCGAGCAGAGGGCCTGGTGGAAGACTCAGGGCTACTGAGCATGGGCAGCGAGACTGGTGGAAGGCTGAGGGCCACTGAGCATGGGCAGAGAGGCTGGTGGAAGACTAAGGGCCACTGAGCATGGGCAGAGAGCCTGGTGGAAACCTCAGGCCCACTGAGCATGGGCAGAGAGCCTGAGGCCCACTGAGCATGGGCAGAGAGCCTCAGGCCCACTGAACATGGGCAGAGATCCTGAGGCCCACTGAGCATGGGCAGAGAGCCTGAGGCCCACTGAGCATGGGCAGAGCCTCAGGCCCACTGAGCAAGTGCAGAGACCTGCCGCCTTGTATGGGCTCAGATGTCCCTTTTCACAGAGGACTCAGGATGAACACTATGTTAACCACGTCTATCAGCCCTGATTACATTACATTCAAATACAATGTAGCATCACATTACCATGTGATGCTACAGTTAATCGGTAGTGCCAGAAGCTCTTGTATGTTGTACGTGCTGTGCAGTCTTGTCTGTGTGTATGTTTGGGCCAAATACGAATTTCCACAACCGTGGACAATAGTCTACCAAAGGTGTTTAGTCTACCAGAGGTTGTTAGTCTACCAGCCTTGATTAGTATACCAGCTATGACAAGTCTACCAGCTGTAATTAGTCTACCAGCCGTGATTAGCCTATCAGAGTTGATTAGCCTATCAGAGTTGAATACTCTACCAGAGTTGATTAGTCTACAAGCCGTGATTAGTCTACCAGAGGTGATTAGTCTACCAGAGGTGATTAGTCTACCAGGGGTGATTAGTCTACCAGCTTTACGGGTGTACAGCCATACACTGTACAGCCAGGTCACAGTGGTCACTCCTATAAACCAGACGCTGTAGAGCCAGGTCAAAGTAGAAGGTTTAGAGGTTAGAGGACTGCTGATTCGCTAAGTGCGTGTCATGTAAGTGGGCCTTGACCCGCACCCCCCAGCCCCCGACGCACCACTTTCTCGGGGGAGAGGGAGTTCATCCACTTCTCGATGAGCGTCTCCATGTAGTTCTCTGTGAAGTGCTTGCTCTCCTGCTGCTGCTTTAGGCGGATGAGGCGTGAGGCATAGCGCTTCTGCCACTCCATCAGCTCCTCGTGGGAGTGGGCCGAGGTACACTGGGCCCCATAGCGGCACAGGCCCTGCTCCAGGTACCTGCGGAGGGGAAAACCGTGAGAGGGTGCCGTGTGGCGGACTATGGTCCACTCCCCGGGGCACAAAGGCAAGTTCAATCCCCACTAAGTTGGTTATGTAACAGGTCGCCAGCCTTAAAATGTACCACACTAACCACACTGTTCCTCAACACAGCCTGGATAGCAATCAGATCCTCAGGCCGAGATAAAGGGAGATAATCTGATGCACTAGAGGACGTGTGACATGCCTTCAACCCCTGGCCCTGTGGCACAGGGCTGACTGAACAAATTAAACCAATATTGATTGTTGGCTGTTTCGGTCACTGTCCAATTAAGCTAGCGCACTTTTTCACCTTTGTGAAGGGCCCGTACCCAGTAGGGCTGTTCGATTAGGGGAAAAATCATAATCACGATTATTTTGGTCAATATTAAAATCACAATTATTCAAACGATTATTTTTGAGTTTTGTAACTGAGAACTTTGAAATTTCACCTTAAAGAAATACACAAAATGGTCGAAAAGAAAAAGTTCCAATCTAAAATGATATACAGATATGTAACCAGCCCTTTCTATAAAACATTAACAATAAAAAAAAATTAAAAAATAAATAAGAAATAAACTTGGTTGTTAATTTTATGATTGTTTGACCTTAAAATCTAAATCGCTATAAAAATTCTATTGATCGCCCAGCCCTAGTACCCAGTCCCCTATCCTACAGGAAGTGTGCTGTGGCCGATCATAAAGACATCACCCTAGTCTTGAGCTGTTGGAATAACACATGTTTAAATACCTTTTGCAGAGGGTGTACTCCTCGCTGCTAGTGACTCCTCTGGGAGGCGGTCTGAACCGCCAGCCATCTTCGATTCCTGCAACACAAACCGGCCCTCGATCAGCCCAACTCTGGCCCCCAAGCCTAAACAAGCCACCTTCTTAAAAACGTGTGGTGTATTCATTGTAGGGTTGTCACAAGAACCGATACTTCGGTACCAATTTGATACCAACACGAAAAAAATAATTCAATACTTTCTTTTTTCTGGTAACGTCAGAACCGAATATGCAACTTTTCACTCGGCGAGCCGTGTCGATTCTTGGCGGAACTGAAGGGGGCAGTATACGCGTGTGAGCAGCACAGAGCAGTCAGCGGCGCTGAAGAAGAAAACCTGCCGTCTTCGAAAAAAATGGGTTGTGTGTGGAAATATTTTGCATTCGAGGCGGATGAATCCGGAGCAATTCTAGACTCAAACAAGCCGACATGCAAACAGTGCCTCAGAAGTTTTCAAACGAAAGGAGGAAGCACGTCAAACCTGGCCAAAAACCTCAAGACAGGCACCCCGAATTGCTTAGAGAATTCAAGGTGAGTGAGTTTCCGTTCACTATCACTGTTGTGTCACGTTATACGTTAACCCGAATATGCCTATGTTCCGTTCCGTCATTTGGGCATGAGAGTCAGCTGGGGCGCAGGCTTCTACTCTCTCGCTCAGTCGCTCCCTCATGTAGATGTTTAATGTAATGTAACGATGAGGTCTGCGTCATTATACGTAAGGTGACATGATGAGATACTGTCTGATAGTCTCTTACCTTATGCTATTTTATCTAAAAGTTGTTGTTTTTTTTCCTTTACAGTACCAGTGTGAGCCAGACCAGGAGAAGCAGGAAGAAAGTCACACACTCAGCTCTCTTATTTTGCAAGTATCTGTGCATTAATGCATCAAGTTGTGCTTCTGAGAGAGTTTTCAGTACTTCTGGCTTGATTGTCAGTCCAAGACGGTCAAGACTGACCCAAGAAAACATTGACATGTTGGTGTTCCTTTCAAAAAACCTGGAACTGACAAAGAAGTTAAAAAATCCTTAAGTTATGCCTGTTGGAACCTGGTATTAGAGGTTTTAGTTATGTGAGATCAGGCTCCACACCACTGTTGTTTTGTTATTTATTTTCATATTTATAAGAACAATATTGTTTGTTTTATATACTTGAAGGCTCCACGCCACTGCTGTTCTTTATTGAATGTCAAATAGTTGACTTGTTATTTATGCCCATATTATAAGCACAGTATTGTTTTTTTTTATACTGGATGCCTATACCACTGCTGTTCTTTTTTTTTTTTTTTGGGGGGGGGGGGGGGGGGGGGGGTTGCATTGTCCTGCATACTACAGTGACGGTTCGGGGCGCCCTGGCGATTGCTCCCGCGCCCCCCCTTCTCCATTTGTTTTGTGTATTTTAATTGACTAATTAAGTGCGCCACCAGAGGGCGCCCCCAACGCACTTGACGCTCTAGGCGGTCGCCTTTGCCGAGCGCCGGCCATGGGTACTGCAATTTAAATTCTGTGCAAAAAGATGTTGAAGCACAGTGGTGTTAAATACTTGACATTTTGAAGCAGTTTTCAATAAATTAGTAAATATAAAGTACATGGGTCATGTTGTTATAAAAAAAAAAATCGTGGTCTCGAATTAGTATCAAAAATCGTGGAAATTCACAGGTATTGGTATCAACTACTGAAATTCTGGTATCGTGACAACCCTAATTCATTGGGTCATGTTATTCAGTCAGTATTGTGATGTGAGGTGTGATCGGATCCATAATGTGGTTGTTTAATGTCATTCAGTCAGTAGTGTGATTGGGTCAATGTCAAAGGGTAGTTTGTCGAGGGTCTTAGGATTGGCACAAAACGGCAGCAGTGAGGCAAAAATTCAGTCTGTCTGTTGTTAATCCCTGTTTAGTCCATTCGGGAAAAGTCTGTTACGGGTTTTACCGCGAACTCCAACACAAAATAAATAAATAAACTCAAAATAACCAGCGTCTCTCATCGCGGTGCAGTAAACAACCCACCCAAAACAATAATGCACACTGGGTACCGAATTTTTTAAAGTTAGTCAGTCAGAGTCGGGAGATGACGGTTCCCGTGGGGCAAGGTCCGACATGGAAATAAACACATCCACAGGCAATCGCAGATGTGCCGACAAAACTCCAGTGACGAGGATTTAAATCATAAGACGGCTATATCATGGACTTCAAAAAAACGCTTAATGCCGCTGTCTCACTTCTCCTCCACGGACTCTCCTTCGTCTTTTCCTCCTTCACCGGTGACTTTCACTCATTCTAATGTCCTTCCTGGAGGACGGATTCAACATGCGCGGTTGGAGTAGGAGATGAATGTGGGTGGATGACGGAGGAAGCCATGAATGGAGGTATGTTTTAATGTGATTCTGACAACGCGGCCGCTACACTCCTCCCCCCTTTGCAGAAGCCGACCAAAGGTAAGGCGCAGTAATTGTCCTAGTCAGAGTGTTTACACAGAATCACATCCTAGTTTATTTTGTGGTTTCTCTGTAGATCCTTTCATCCATCCTTCATTAAAGGTAGAACAGGAGGCGTCTGCGAACCTAAGGAAGTCCTCTTCATCTGTCTCCTCATTCAAGATTTCAAGAAGGTGTTTTTTCTCCTGCAGGTCCTGAGCAATGGTCTCTGACATCCCAGCTCAGCTTTGGCCAGTAGACAAGATGTTGTAGTCTTTGGCAGGTTTTGTTCCTGCCAAGATGTCCAGAGAGGGGATCTTGGTGGAAGTAGTCCAATAAGTGAGAGCTGAAGCTAGGAGGCATGTAGAGTTGGTAGATGGTTTTGTATGGGAGGGTGACGAGACGGTAGAGGAGATTATCCAGAATGATGTAGGAAGCGAAAATAGAAAAAACTTAAAAAATTAATGACTTGTCCAGTTTCTACTACTTTTTGATATAGAACCTGACATTCTGGATCTTCCTGTTGTGTCTTCCAAAGGGCCTCAATTGAGATAGGAAGCTCTTGATGGTTTTGGAGGGGCAGATGCGATGGTAGCACACAAAGGTGCGGTTGTATGGATGGATTCTGTAGGAGCTCGGGAGAGGGCATCCAGTACAGTGTTGTACTGTCCCTTTCTGTATTCAACAGTGAAGGAGAATTCTTTAAGCCGGAGTGCTCACCTGATGAGTCGTGTGCAGGGTTTGGTGGTTTTGAACACCCATAGTAGAGAGGCATGAACTGTAATCACTGTGAATAGTCTACCTTCCAGGTAAGTTCTCCACTTCTCCACTGCCAAACATTCTAGCTCAGTGGCAGCATCGTTTTTCTCTGCAGGGTTTAGACTGCGGCTGGCAAAGGCGAGGACTTCCTCGGTTCCATAGTGGGATTTCTGGACACAACCCCAAGTCCAATCTTACTGGCGTTGGTGTATACCAGAAAGGGAGCATTGAAGTTTGGATGGCCCAGGACAGGTGGTTTAACCAGGTGCTTTTTCAGGGTAATAGACGATGATTGGCATGCACGTAACCAGCAGAATTTTGCTCCTTTTTTCTTTAGGGCATTGAGTGGTTCAGCAATCTGGGAAAAGTTGGGGACGAATCTGTGATACCACCCAGCCATGCCCAGGAACCTTTGTAGGGCTTTCAAGTTGGTGGGTGCAGGGTAGTTCTTCACAGCCTCAATCTTGTCTGGGTCAACATGGACTCCTGTAGCAAAGACAAGATGGCCCTGGAATTTCAAAGAGGTTCTGAACTGTTTACTTTTCTTCATGTTCACAGAGAGGCCAGAGTTTGTCCTGGACAGCTTGGACATAATAATAATTCTGTTCCCAGGACAAAGAGAAGATGATAATGTAATCTAAGTAGACAAAACGATGATTCCCTTCAGCTCTCCCAGTGCTCTCTATATGAGCCTCTGGAAGGTGGCTGGGGCATTTTTAAGTCCAAATGCCATGACTTTAAATTGGAACAGTCCATGCGGGCATATAAAGGCTGTGATTTCCCTCACCTCCACTTGCCAGTAGCCACTATTTAGGTCAAGTGAAGAGAAAACAACAGCACCTGAGAGACTATCCAATATCTCTTGGATTGTTGGAATGGGATAAGCATCAGTGACTGTGCTTTCATTCACTTTTCGTTAATCAACACAAAACCTTGGTTTCCCTTCTTTTTTGGGAATCAGGACCACAGGCAAGGCCCGTGCAGAACAAGAAGGTTCAATCATGTCATGTTTTAGCATGTCCTCGATGATCACCTTTTGTTTAGGAGGGGAGACTCGATAGGGTTTCTGTCGAATGGGTACAGGATTGGTGAGAAAGATTTGATGCTTTAATATCTCAGTACGTCCTACTTTGGTTGTGCACACATCAACATTGTTAAGTAACAGGTTGTGTAACTGAGGTTTTACGTGCTCCTTCAGGTGAGACTCCTGAACTGCTCTCAGCATCAAGTCTGAGTCCTCCAAAGGGGTCTGTGTAGGGAACAGTGCAGTGGCCGATGGAGCTTCCCCAGAAAAGAAGGCAATAAAATTGCCAGTCTCCCCCTCCCCATAAAGAGAGGACTCTGCACAAAAGTAGAATTTATTTTCCACATTATGCAGGAACCAGTACACCACGCCTGCAACATCAAGCTGCATACCAGTAAAAAACACGAAGTCCAAACCAATCAGGGCAGGAAAAGCCAGAGTCCTGGAGTCTAGGACCACCAAAGTTACAAACCAGGTCTTATCCTGCAGGCTCATTTCAAGTTCCACCCAACCAAGGGGTTTCCTGGGTTGACCATCAGCAAGGTAAAGAGGGTCACCAGTCCATGGGGCAAGTTTATCATCTGCAGCTTTGACATTGTTCCAGATATGTTCATTTAGCAGATTATGTGGAACCTGTATCAACAACAGCTTTTCCTGTCCAGTTCCTTACAGCCAAGGGCACCTTCAGCTGTCGTGGGAGGGCAGTATCAGTGCTTCCTCCGAGGTTGCTGAACTTTTTCAGGCCCTGCACAAAGAGGGGTGAGGTGAAACATAACGGTGATTGAGCTGAATGGGTCACAGCGTTAACTGAAGAATGGTTCTGAGGATCTGAAGAATCAAATGGCTGTGGGTAGGTTTGATTAGAGTGGTTTTGACAATGGTGAGGTCGCTGAGAATGATTTGGCTGAGGGTGTTGTTGCTGCGGATGGGATGTTGAGGGCAGGAGTGCTGTGGGTAGGATTGTTGCGGGTGAGATTGTCCAGGGGGATTTGATTTCTTGAACTGATTATAATTTGGGCATGAATATGGAGCATGGCTGCCTTTACATCTCCAGCAGTAAACCACAGGGGGAATGTCATATTTCTGGGGTGGTTGGTCATTAGCAATAAACATCTCCATTTACTCCTTCTCTTTTTGTTTCACAATTTTATTTTGTCCGTTGTTCATATATTGCTGTGACATTTTTAAATAAAGTTGTAACCGTTTTTTCAAGGTCCTCCTTGTGTTGTTTTTGTGTTTCCCTTAGAATTTGAAATTCTTTCTCCAAAGTTGCTTTTATTGCTTTATACGTGTCGACTGGTTCCTCCATTAATTCAGTCGTCCATAAAGGTGAACAACCATCCGGATTCGTAACATCATATTGAGATGCCACTACCAGAGGAATGAGAGGTTGAGACAGATCCATGTTCAATGTAACACATAAATCCATATTTAATAAGGAATATGTGGTCCTTTTCTCTGCAGATGACTGAGTTTGACTGCAGTCTTGCTTTGCTGAGGCCATTTCAACAGGTTTGGGGAAAAGAAATCCATTCCTGAAACAGGTTAATTTGAAGATGGTGGCAATTATTTTTATTATTTTTTCAAAGATCCAGGGTTTTAGGGAATCGTCCCGTATGGGTTGCTATTTTTGTAGCGGGTTTGACTAAATTTAATGTTGGGGTGCCAGTTAGAGTCAAGTCTGACAAAGTAAAATAAAACAGAACAAAAATAGCTTAGTTAACCCACACAAAATAATAACCAGGCAGATCAAACACAGCAATAAACCACAAAAACAATCAAACAAACCAGCAATGCGATTTCCACAATATATTTTTCACAATTATTATCCACAGTGCAAAAACAGAAGAAAAGAAATGCAGCGTGAGTTCGCTTCAGTCTGTCTGTTGTTAATCCCTTTTTAGTCCATTCGGGAAAAGTCTGTTGCGGGTTTTACTGCGAACTCCAACACAAAATAAAGAAATAAACTCAAAATAACCAGCGTCTCTCGTCGCGGTGTACCAAACCCACCCAAAACAAAAATGCACACTGGGTACTCACGGTACCGAAGTTTTTAAAGTTAGTCAGTCAGAGTCAGAGCTGTGGAGCAATTTCAGACAGGGAAATAAACACATCCACAGAAAATCGCAGACGAGCCGACGAAACTCCAGTGACAAGGATTTATATCATAAGACGGCTATATCATGGACTTCAAAAAAACGCTTAATACCGCTGTCCCACTTCTCCTCCACAGACTCTGCTTCGCCTTTTCCTCCTTCACCGGTGACTTGCACTCATTCTAATGTCCTTCCATGGGATCGGTGGGCAGTTTATTTCCATTGGAGTATGAGATGAATGTGGGTGGATGACAGAAGAAGCCATGAATGGAGGTGTGTTTTAATGGAAAGGGGTGTAGCAATGTGATTCTGACAACGCAGCCGCTACAAAGACTAAGGCTATATTCAGCCAATGCAAAGCACTTGTGCCCTCAAGGCTTTAGTAATTAGGGTTTGTCCCATACCTCACACAACTGAGGGTATAAGACAGCACAGTATAGCTTCTGTATCTCTAGCGTCTCCTTATGTAACTAACATACATCACTTCTATCTGCTAGACAGACCACCCGAAATTGGTACATACCAATACATAAAGCACAGACAGTGTTTACCTATCATCCTACAAATATGAATCAAAGCGAGTTAAAAAGGTACCTATAATAAATTCACTACATCAGGCCTTACAGTTATCATTCATGCATGGACACATGCCACTAGATACAAAGTTCATGTTAAGAGAAAGATAATTGATTTAGCAGAGACGCAACTGCGTTGCTACGCGAATTCGCGCACGGCCCAGCACCATATTAGCTGTCCCCAGACGGGAGTTGCTTCCTAGAAGCATGAAAAGAGCAGCTGACACGGCGGTGAGAAGTTGTATTTTTAAGACTGAATAAGCAAACACGCTACACAATCACATATTTCTTAAATCAAGACATTGATTAATTGACTGCATGCAAGAGAAATGCTTGGTGCGGCCCAAATAAGGACGCACCAATAGCAGCGGCATCACAGTCCAAAGAAAAATAATCTTGTTTTATTGCTGCCTTGTACAGTAACGTCTCGTTCAAAACCAAAAGCTTGATTAAGCGAGATAGAACGGGCATTGACATTGGCGCCTGGTAACCAATCGCATGCCACAATACATCTCTACGTCTGCACACTCTGAACGCGATGCACGATCCATACTGCTCATCTTTTTCATTTGCTTCAGCTTTATGGTGTGCTCCTGAATCCTCGGACACCAGCCTTCCGTGTTGCACCTTTGACGTTATTTACGGTCTCGGAGCATTTATAGCGTTCCTGTTCGTCTTTGTGATTGTGTCATGAAATTGGCTAGTCGCTATAGCGTCGGAACGCTATAAGTGCTTCAAGCCAGGAAATTAAGAGCAACTCGCTCAGGTTGTGTACGGTGCATCTCAAAGACACCATTAGTGTGGTTGTGTCATGTTATTCAGTCGTCCTTATTGTTGTTGTGTCAAGTTATTCAGTCATCCCTGGTGTGGTTGTGTCATGTTATTCAGTCATCCTTGGTGTGGTTGTGTAATGTTATTCATACATCCTTAGTGTGGTTGTGTAATGTTATTCAGTCGTCCTTAGTGTGGTTGTGTAATGTTATTCAGTTGTCCTTAGTGTGATTGTGTAATGTTATAATTGTAGAACTATGATCTTTTAGTTTTACCTTCATCCTGGTCTTCTGAATATTCTGGTGCCATCTCGCTATTTACTGTCTGGGGAAAGGAGGAGAGAGGATGGGGCAGAGAGGTTAACACACCAGGACCAGTCACACCAGGAACAGGACCAGTCATACTAGGACTAGTCACCCCAGGACCAGTCACACCAGGAGCAACCCACCAGAACCAGTCACACCAGGAACAGGACAAGTCATACTAGGACTAGTCACACCAGGACCAGCCACACCAGTACCAGTCACAGCAGGACCAGTTGCAACAGGGCCAGTCACACTAGGATTAAAGTGTAATTCCGGCAAAAATTTAACCAAGGGACTTTTTTGGCATGAAAATCCATAAAATAAGCCCTCCAGACACTTTTTTCGCTGACAATTAAGTAAATAATATAATAGAGGCGCCAACAAATTTAACTTAAAAATCTCCCCTCTTGATACATGGCTGTTTTAAATTTATTGGCGCCTCCGTTATATTATTTACGGTGGCCGATAATCCACTTGTAGGGACTTCCTGGAAACATGGACCTACCGGTAAGGCACAGAAAAAAACAGTATTTTTTAATGAACTCTCGGTACACTAACCAAGTTTTTATTGCTTTGTTTTGTGTGTAGGGACCCTACTCATGCTACTGCAGAGGTTTGGTAATATTTTGAGCAATATTAGTGGTTATTTTTATAATAATGGCCGATTTGGAAGCGTTCGCGGTGCCCCTATCCAATAACATAGAAGTAATTTGGGGTGTCACATTGCTCCGGGCAACTTTGGAAAAGCTCTATACTCGATTATCAACAAAAAAAAGTGTCTGGAGGGCTTATTTTATGGGTTTTCATGCCGAAAAAGACCCTTGGCAAAAATTTCCGCCAGAATTACGCTTTAACGCTGAATGATTTTGGGAAATTATCGAATTGCAATTATTTAGGCCAATATTCCGATTGCGATTTAGTATGCAATTTTTCTTTTTAAAGTTCCTTATCTTCTGTATTATTCACAAATCATTCTATAGTATGACCTAGGGGTACTCGATTATGGAAAAAATTATTTTGGTCAAGATTGAAATCACGATTATTCTTGAGTTTGAAAACATGTTTTTATTCAGCATGTCTCTCCCAAAAACACTTTGTAACTGAGAATTTTGAACTTTCGTCTTAAAAAAATACACAAAATGGTCAAAAAGAAAATGTTCAAATCTAAAATAATGTACGGAAATGTATCCAGCTCTTCTTCACTTCACTTTCTATTAAACATAGAAAAAAAAGGAGAAAAAAAATAGAAAACTCAATTATATTCGTTTTTTGATCGTTTGACGCTCAAATCGAAATCGAGATCGACATTTGATTGATTGATGATCATTATTTAACTATTGAATTGTAAAAGAAAAATAATACAAATCTTACTGATCTCCAGTCAGTAATGGTAACAAACCACAAAAACTAAAGTGTAGAAATATAACAATGAACAGATATGTGGCTCTACCAATCTAAAAATATGTAGATAACTCATGCATGTTTTGAATAGCCCCGGTAGGGCAGCCTAACAAAAACCTATGCGGGGGGCGTGCTGTACCGTTTACCAGCGCCTTTACCAAAGCCGTAAACCTGGCCATGGTCCCCGTGTTGAGGGGCGTCATATCTTTCCCTATGAACTCCGCTATCTCCTTCAATTCGCTGTGCCATTTTAAATCGCGATCATATATACTCTGGATCATTTCGCTCAGTGATCCATTCCAGGTTGTATCCGTTCTACTTGACTGGTCAGGTTTTTGTCAGTTTTCGGGTCAAAAAATCAAAGCGTAGCGTGGCAAGTTGTTTTCCTCATCTATTGCTCTCACTTACATATCACATGACCGGAGGGTAGCGTCAGAGGGTCGATTCCAACCCTCTGATTGGTTTGATTGTTTATCATTAAAACTAAACTTTATTCCTTTTTATTGCAGCCACACCAGGACCAGTCACACTAGGACCAGTCATACCAGGACCAGTCCCACCAGGAACGGTCACAACATCATCATATTCAGGCTGTCAGTGTACTCTCACACACACACACACAAACCTACTTCTATTTCCGACAGGAGCATTTTTAACCTGGTCAGGTCCTTTGTGACGATTCCGTTCTGTAGAAAAACAAAACCATTAGGTGGTTACTTGCATTGCCCAGTATTAATCAACACGCCTTGTTTAAATTTATTCAAAGTTGCACTACACATCACATGTTTTTTTTAAAGCAGATGAAAAAAACTGCAACTAGGTCAGGTCAGTATAACCGTCCGTCCGTGTGCGTGCGTGCGTGCGTGCGTGTGTGCGCACGCGCGTGTGTGTGTGTGTGTGTGTGTGTGTGTGTGTGTGTGTGTGTGTGTGTGTGTGTGTGTGTGTGTGTGTGTGTGTAGACGCATCAGGGCAAGAAGAAGAGGAGTGTGGTAGTAGAGGGGCCCTCACAAAAAGCTGGCTTCTCAATGTCTACCTTACTAAATGAGGCCTGGGGTCAGCTGGGGCACCACAAGGTGCCCAAGCTGAACTGGGGCCCTTTGATCCAGGCTTTAGACGAGCACAGGACATTTAGGATGTTTGACTGCGGATAAATTGGCTTATGTCCACTGATATCTCTGTATAAATTTCATTGCATTTCATTCTGTTTCTCTCACCCAATATATGACCTCTCCCACTGTGTGTCCATAACTCTCTACACTCTCCCTCCTACCTGCGTGTCCGTATCTCTCCCTCTCTCTCCGACCTGCTCGTCCGTATCTCTCCCTCTCTACGGTGTCTCTCCTACCTGCTTGTCCGTATCTCTCCATCTCTCTCCGCTCTCTCTCCTACCTGTGTGTCTGTATCTCTCCCTCTCTACAGTCTCCCTCCTACCTTTGTATCGATAACTCTCCCTCTTTCTCCATGGTCTCTCTCCTACCTGCGTGTCAGGATCGCTCCCTCTCTCTACAGTCTCTCTCATACCTGCGTATCCGTATCTCTCCCTCTCTCTACAGTCTCTCTCCTACCTGTGTGTCCATATCTCTCCCTCCTACCTGCGTGTCCGTATCTCTCCCTCTCTCTGCGGTCTCCCTCCTACCCGCGTGTCCGTATCTCTCCCTCTCTCTACGGTCTCTCTCCTACCTGTGTGTCTCTGTCCAGGGCCTTTGAGAGGACATTGGCCACCTCTGGCAGACTCTGCTCCTGCATCATGGACCTTAGGCTGGCCTTCAGGCAGCCCTCTCCTCTGGAGACCTCCTCCGCCAGCACTACAAACAGGGTTTATGTCTGCTCATTATATGATGGGTTGTCCAGTACATGCACATTAGTTACATTATACTGTTGCACTATAAATAAAGTTGTTCACTAATTAGAGTGTTTTCCTGGGTCCTCATGGTGGGACTCACCCTGTTTGCTGTCCTCCTCTGCTTGGTCATAGTTTTTCTGTGAACAAAACAAAGGACAGGATATGGAAGATTGTGAACAATATAGTGCTGGGACAGAAGGAACTTCTCCACATGGACAACCCAGAATGAATCCATGGAACAACTGTGGGGTTGATATTTTAAAGCATGGCCAGTTATGTTACATTTGCTATACATGTTATCTTATGAATGGTTTTCCCCATGCAGTGAATGTGATTGATTAATGTTCTGGGCCAGGGGAGGCCAAGAATATACACAAGTATATTGCTCGTTCCCAGGGTGACTCGCTGAGCAAATTCAAATTGTGCTCTGGCGATAACGCTGGATTTCCAGGGTATCATCGGCTCCAAATATCGGCTCAAGAAAAATCGGTATCGGTTATCGGCTTAGGCTGATGAAAAAATATCGGTATCGGCCCTAAAAGATCCATATCGGTCGAACCCTACTATAGACCATATCAGAGTTTCCGTTGTCCGGTAATTACCGGTCATTGACCGTAAAAAAATGAGGAGGACCAGAAATTCTAAATGTCTCTGGTCAGAATGACCAATGGAAATAATTCTCTCTGCACAATTTGAATTGTGTTTAAATATGCTACAGTGGTCATTTGTTTAGCCAATTCATGTAAAACAATGAGGTTTTTGATTGACCAATATTACCCACCACTATCCTCGAGCCGGGTCTGGCCGGGCTTTTGACCGAGCGTTTGTGTTTTTTTTTTAAATAATAATCATTGCTTTATTGGCCTAATCTGAGGAGAAATCTATGCCATAAACAGAAATATTGTAGGCCTTTATTACACGGGTATTCTCAATGCCTTGGAACGCTCCGTTCACTTGCATGGGTAGTACTCCGGTAACTTGTCAACCCCAGCGTCTTCGGTTGGTAAGCGACGTCAACGTCTTTGCAGACTATTTCTCTGCTGATCAACACTACGAATGCTGCTAACGAATAAATTGTAAAAAGACACCATGTGAAGTTATTTTTTCGATTTGGCAATGGCGTGTAATAAGCGGGATAATGTATAGAACGTCGCCAGTCGTTATTAAAAATAAGCCCCTTCAGGGCGAAGCAAGACACCTCCCGCTGCGTGTCGGTGTCCTGTTTGCCCTGTCGGGGCTTATTTTCCCGATAATGACCAGCGTTCTATACATTATTCCTTACATATATATTTAGCAGAGTAGGCCTAAGTAACAAATGTGTACCAAGTCACACATGTATAAAAAAGAATGTCGGGTTGAAATTGGCCTTGGGCTCATAATTACAGTTAATGTGTCGGGCCGGGCTCGGACAGAACGTGAACGGGCTCGGGCCGGGTCGAGCTTGATTTTCTGGGCCCGATCTAAGCTCTAATAAAGACTGCTCAGCGAAGCCGCCCTGGGGAAGGAAGAGTCACGAGGCTTATGCGCATTGCAAGCAGCAGAGACACTCTCTATACATTTGTCTTTAAGCCAGCAGCAGCACACTTCACAGCTGACAAATATCGAAAGAAGAAAAAAAAAAACGTTAAAATGAAATCTTCCAGGTCACATGACCGGCACTAGGGCTGGGCGATATGACCAAAATATCATATCCCGATAACGATATATATCACGATATAGCACATTTTCTGTAAATTCAATGAAAAATAAATGAATAGTTTATATAAAATGACCACATGGAAAGGCCTATTTCGTATTACATTTTGAATTATATACTCTACAAATAAAGATAACTTACTCATGATTATTTTTCTCCTTTTATTTAGAACCTTTGTGCAAATTATGCATGCAACAAAATACAAAATATGAATGTATAAATATAAAAAGGTAACTAGAAAAACACTTTTTTGGTTGGTTTTCAAAAATATTAAAACCAACCATACCAATAGTCTTTAACAGTAGAACTTTGTATTGTAGCGGCAAACAAAAATGAATACAGGCCTAACATAAATATTGGTATATAAAATACGAAATGTAAACATGGAACACTTTCAAGTTTAAACTATAGCAGCAAAATAAGGCTCACAATATAAATATATAGAATATAACAAAAGTAAACAAAACACTTCAAGTTTAAATTAGCAGCATTCTATGAAAACAACCAAAGTGCAACAATGCTTCAAAATGCCAAATCTCAGGGAGTTGGTTTTACAGGTTGAGAGCCAGGAATACAAGCTGGTCAACTCTTTCTGGTTTAAGTGATGACCTCTGACATGTCACAATGTTCCCACTTGTACTGAACGCCCGCTCTGATGGGGCACTTGTGGCAGGGATGCACAAGTATTTATTTGCTAGCTTGGCCACTAGTGGGAAATGTGCCTCATGCTGCCTCCACCATTCCAGTGGGTTTGTCTCTGGACCAGCCTCCAGTTGGAGATAGAGGTTGAGCTCCTTTTCAATGGAATCTCTGCTTGACTGAGGGGCCGTTTGGCTTTGCTTTGCTGCTTTTTTAAAGTAGCTTCTCAAACTCTTCTTTTGCCTCTTAGCAGGAACCTCTGGCTAATCTCTAGCAGCTGCAGCTGATGGAAGGGAGGCTGCCTCTTCAGCCACCATGCTCTCCAGTTCTGCAGCAGCTTTTGTCTTCATGTAGTCCACCCTCTCTTCTTTAATGTATGTGGTTTTGAACCGAGGGTCAACAAGAGAAGCCATGTCAAGCAGCTCCTCGGTGGTCTGGTCATCATACTTCTCATTTAAGTAGTTTAGAATGCCCTCTTTGATGGTTGTGGTGAGATGAGTGTCATCATCCTGAGGCTTGAGTATCTGGTTATTAAAAAGATGGAGGACCGGTTTCAAGTAGGAAACACTCGTGTACAGCTCCCCAGACAAGGCATCCGTAAACTCCATGAGAGAACTCAACGCCTTGTTCATGGACTCCAGAACATCCAAGTCCTGCCAAGTTAGGACCAGATGTCGCGTTTTCTTGTCGGCACGTAGGACCTGTGAGAGCTTTCTCCTGCTCTATGACCCTTTCAATCATTTGTTGCAGAGAGCCCCACCTGGTAGGGGTGTCTGTGATCAGCTGATGAGCAGGCAAGCCCAGTTCTGCTTGAGCCTTGGCCAGTTCACGTCTTCTCTTCCATGAATTAGAGAAGGCACTTACCACCTTCTAGCAGACGCCAACTGCTCGTTCCACTTGGGGTAGTTTCACACTTCGCTCTGTGTAAATTTAGGAGAAGAGAAATATATAGATTTATACATTACACTTTACAGGACAGGTAACACATTATATTTTCTATCAATTTTAATTTATAAATTATATTTTACTGTATTTTATAGAGGTGTGCACTAGGGGGTGGGAAAAATCATGACTTGATTGTTTACAAAGTCAGGGGGAGTATTCTGAATTTTAAGCTTTTAAACTGGCTTTTAAATGCTCAGAAACTCAATTGCAGACATATTTCACCATATATGGCTGTTACTATAAAAATTCTTATTCTTGCTGAAATATATTTTTACATTGTTTTAGACACTCACCAATGGCTAGATGAAGACGGTGACCAAAACATTGTAAGCGTGTCCAGTCATTCAGCCGAAGTGCAAGGATGTTGTTTGTGGCGTTATCCGTGGTGACACAGACTAGGTGATCCTCACGCAGTCCCCACGACTCAAGAGCTTCCCTGAGACCTCTGGCTATAATTTCTCCCATGTGGTCATCTGGAAAATAGCTTGTCTGTAAACACCGACTACAAAGTGTCCAGTCTCGAATAAAGTGTATCGTCAGGATCATATAGGGATGTGTCGTTCGGCTCGACCACATATCTGTTGTTATAGCGTAGTACAATACCTTGTGGATTTCCTCCTCTACTTTGGCCCGACACTCTTGATATAAATGAGTCAACTGGACTCGAGTGAAGTATTTTCGACTTGGCATTGTGTACCTTGGGTCGAGTGTTCACACCAACTCACGAAACCCCTGTTTCTCGACCGTGTAAATTGGGGCCATGTCTTTACAGATGTAAATTCCAATGGCAGCCGTTACCGCCTTCCATCGTCGTGAATCTTTGTCATATGGTGTGCCGCGGGCAAAAGCTTCTTGCACAGTCTGGGGTTTGTTTTGAGCACTTGACGACTGTATTTTTTTGGATTTCATCCGTAGACTCTCTCCGTACTGTTTGTCGTGATTCTTTCGTAGGTGGTAAAATAGGTTGGTGGTGTTTGAGTCTGGTGAGGGGACCGGTTTGCGGCATACTTTACAAAGTACGTTTTTCTGGTCCTTGTCCAACTTTTCAAACCCAAACCACGTCCATGCAATAGAAGTAGCTCCTCTTTTAGGTACAAGCTCACTTTGTATTGGCTGGTCGTCGGAGTCCTTCTCCTGTTCAGAATTGTCATGTTCACTCTCCTCCATGTTTGTTTGTGTTGCCTTCATGTGCCGTGTGGAAGAATGTAAAGCGTCGCCCAAATGACGAAAAATATTACCATAAAGAGTGTGATTTGCGACAAGACGATATAAACGATAGAGCATCACATGAAACGATTTTATATCGTCACATCGCCCAGTCCTAACCGGCACCAATTCTTTCTAGCAGAAACACTGGACCCTGGGACGGATTTCAAATTATAAATATGTACACTTTATGTTGAAAGTATAGACCGTCGCGAATCGCATTGAAACAAATGGCGCGGTGATTCAGTCTTCAAAACAAGAGCTGGTAAATTGGGAAAAATGAATTAAACTGTAATCAGACAACGCGGTTATATGCTATAGACCCTAGAGTATCTGTTGTATAAAGGCTGGGACGAATTTCGAGTTATAAATATGTACAATGCATAACGTTATCTCTCTGGCTCATAGCTGAGCGGACTAGAATACCTCCCGTTGCTGTCATAGCTAAGGTCCGTCCTATTTGCTGGAGGAGTGAACAACGTTTCCGTTGCATAAGAACCTTAAGGGAAGGTAGATAGAGTACTAAAGTGTGACGTCACGTTTCCATAGCAACCGATATTCGGTTCTACACAAACCAAATTAACAAGGAGAAATCCTATGCCACACAAACGTTTTATAGAAAATGAACGATTTTTTTGCGAATTGATTTGCGATTTTGCTTTGCCAATGATGTAAGTAATATTGAGAATAGATTGCCTTCATATAAAAAAAAAAACTGAACGTCGTCCAACTTTTCCTTTTAAAGGAGAAATCCGGTGTAAAATGGATCTGGGATATGTTAAGTATGAGTACGAGTTGGAATGTTTGTTTTGGAGCAAAAAATGGCGAATAGACGCATTCTTAAGTTGGCTTTTTTCAGCTGATTCTACCAAAACGCTATAAACTTGGAACGATGGGGGCATGTGTTATGGCAAAAACTAAATTGTTACTTTAAACCACTTAAAAGGCTAGAAGTAGCCCCACACTTCTTTGATAGTCTAATAAGGGTCTTAACATATAAAACGAAGCATTGATAACTTTGTAAGTGTACAGATTGTTTATTAAAAAGGACATTTTATACACACAATACCATCACCCGTTGACGCCATCTCGGGAACGAATAATCAAATAATTGAATATTCTGACCCATCCCTAGCGTTTACATGCGCTTTTTTGCTCCCAAACGAACATCCAAACTCGTTATCATATTAAACCTATCCCAGGTCCATTTTACACCAGATTCCTCCATTAACAAGATGTTAATGGTGAGGTCTAGATGGAAAAGGAAAAGGGACCGATTGTGCCAAAGGAGAGAAGGGAGGAAGAGAGAGACCGGGATGAATATTGGAGCATGCAAACGCCAGCAAGTCAAAGTTAATGTGAGACAGAGAACATGTGTGAAAGCGTGTGACTGATTAGCAGACTGGGATCGCCGGCCCGCCATATAAAACCAAAACCATTCCAGATCCACGGCATTAGCTCATCACACCCATGCGGTCATTTGACCCAGCTCACCAGCTGCAGGAAGGCGGCGATGCGGTACAGGCGCGCGCGGCAGCGGAGGGCCCCGGCCTGAGGGCTGTTTAGGGAAGGGGCTCCGGAGGGGGCCGCCCGGTGCCCCAGCAACAGCAGGGCGTCTGTGCTGTGGCTGACTGCGCTCTCGTACTCCCCCTTGGCTAATGACCTGCAGGCTTCTTCACATGACTTCTCCGCTCTCCTGTCTGCCATGACTCAGGGACAGAATGACTGCAACACAAGAGCACACAAGCATTTTTTAAATTATATGAAAAAAATAAAACTTACATTGTGATCCTATTAAATGTCGTTATGTATACGAAATCAAGATCAAACTTAAAACTCCATCATATTTTCCCAACTTGCAATCATTGTATTGAAAAATGTAGCCATGTAAGGCAAGATTATGAATTGAAAATCATCCACTGAATAATAGTACCGAAACACTCCAAATATATTAATAACTAACCTAATCCTAAGCCTTTACAATACAATATTTGTGTGAATACATCCATGTGACATGCCCATGACCTGGGAACCAGAGTGCTAGCTTAGCTAGTAGCAGCTAGCTGGGAAACCAAACTGCCCTAGGAACACAGAGCCAATGAGGCCAGAAGGTCTGCTCCGTCCTACACTGTTGATCCAACCCCACTGTCTGCTCCGTCCCACACTGTTGATCCAACCCCACCGTCTGCTCTGTCCCACACTATACATCCAACGCACCACTCCGCGTTAAGAGTGTCAGATGGTGTCATATTTATTTGGCTGATTTTAATATTGTTCACTGATGCTATTTTCAGGGTTCTTGCCTCTTTTCGGTCTAGTTTTACCAGACTTACACCGGTTTACATTTGCTGAAACTTTTTAGATTAAATAAGGATTTTTTTTTTTGTAAAACGCATAAGTCATGTGTGTTCGAGCCGATGTTTCGGTGCCTGCAAAAACTTTTTTGAAACCAGGTCCAATGGTGAAAAAGAAAAACGGCCCCCTGCGTTTTTGGATATGCAAATGATGACGTCATCGCCCCCCCACCAGGGGCAACTTTGGATTTCCATTTAATTTGTTTTGTTTGATTTGTATTATTTTTGTAGCATTGAATACAGCTCTTGGTAAATGTAATTACTATAATTACTACTGCACATTAAAAAGTATTTTCTCTCTCTTGCTCCATCTACAAGGTTTAACAACTGCTTTCTCCTCATCGACTGTATGTTTGTATACAGCGCGCAGGCTTGATATGCATGCTCCGCCTAGGGTGACCAGATCCCAATTCACCAGAAGTGGGACAAAGACTACGTTTGTGCGGGACAATGCGGGACAAAGTGTGGGGGGGGGGGGGGGAGAGAGAGAGAGGAGGCGACCTGGGACCTTCAGTGGGGGTTTCAGTCCGCAATAACATATAATCCCCCGTTCCCCCCTTGTCCGTTCTATTTAGAAACATATTTGATAAACGTGTTTTATTTCGCTTATTTAGTTATATTTCATAATTAATTAAGGCCGCCACCAGAGGGCGCCTTCAACGCATTTGCCGCCCTAGGCGATTGACTAGGATCGCCCTTGCATTGCTTCTTGGTGGTGGGCGTGCCCTTAACCTGCGTCCGAGACCAAGTTTCATTGACATGATCAAACACCCCGCCCGCTCCCTGATGACAGCCCTCTGGTGACCACACCAAACATAGTAAGCATGGAGCTTTGCCTCAAGTTAACACACCTGACTGTATACAATCAAACAGAGCAGACAGTCAAGGCTACAATTGTTATTTCAAGTATTGAACTTTAATGTGCCTTTTCTCCTACAACAGCGAGCAACAACCTAACCCCAGCACAACTCAAACACCACATTAAAGTATAGGCTGATTATCTGAACAAAACATACACACTAAACAAAACTCACTCAGCTCAGAATCACATAACACACATAACTATATAAAATAAATGCATTTTAAAATGATCTGCATTTACTGGACAACGCCAACCAAAGGCACACCTGGTAATACAATTAGGAATAGGCACTACAAAAAATAACCATAATACCAATACAAATCAAAACTGGTCAGGAGGAAACAAAAACTTCTGTTACTAAACATAGTAACACAATCAATGCTCTTCCAGCACCAAGGACAACACCTGGCTGAATTTTCTTCAAACTTTTGTCCATCAAATGTCTTTCAGTTGTCTCCATCACAGCAACAACTGCAGGCAGGCCAGGCCCACAGAGACAATGCACTTTCAGCACCACAGAAAGCACCTGCTGGTGAAACACAAGAATAGAGCACCGTCTTAAAATCTAGCACCACACTGGCTCAGTGCTCACAATATTCTAATCTATATCTTAGACAATGTTTATCTTACCTTAGATGTTCTTCTTGGCTTTATACTTTTTGCTTGAGCTTGCAGCTTCTAATAAGGCCTTCTGCTTAAGTGCATAGCTGTAGAATTCCTTACAACTGTATTCAAAGTTGGTCTTGATCTGAATTTCACTCTTCATAAGCTCCACAGAGCAACGGTTCCTCTGATCAGTCCAGGTTGCAGTCATGAGGGAAAACACTCCCTCTACAGAAGCATTGGTTATGGGGATGCTGAAGAGAAAGGATGCAACAGCAGTCAGATTTGGTGTCTTTGTGCTTTTAAGCAAGATCAACCACTTCTCCAGAACAGGAGCTCTTCTCTCCACAATTTCCTGCTGGCGTGACAGAGTCACACAGTACTCCTCATACAATTCATCCATGTCCAGTTTTCTCCCTATCTATAGGGCCTCCACGGCATCACTGAGCTGGGAAAATGTGAAGTTGCTCTTCAGCGCCAAGCATGCAACCTTCTTCTGGTAGTTGTTGTCTGTGAAGTCATACCATTTTTCCAGGTAGTTGAGTGCAGTCTGGTAGAAGTTGGAAAAATCATGTTTGATTGTTGCTGCCTTTTGGTCAGGAAACTGTTGGACAATAGCCCTGGTCTCCATTCCAAAGAAGGAATCAATTTGTCGCTGTTGGAGCTTTGTCTTGAGAGTGAGCATTATGTCATATAGCTCGCAGATGGTCCCATCCTGTCCCTCCAACAGCAGCACAACATCATGGAAGATCTTGAGTATGTTATTGAGGAATGCCAGGTAGGCCTGTAGCTCAAGGGGTTGCCCCTCACCATCCTGATCCATTTTCAACAGCTGCCACAGTGCTTTTGGGCACTGACTCTCTCCCAGTGACACGAAGTAGCTCTTGATAGCTGCCCAGCTGTCATGTAGCCTCTGGACAGCAGGCCACAGACTCAACCATCTTGTGGATACATGTCTCCGTACAACATGATAATCTTCCTCCACGAAGGCGAACACTGCTTTCAATTCCTCTGTTCTCTTTGCAGACACTGAAAAGTGACTGAATATTTTGTTCACTACAGAGTCAATGTCAATGTTCAGCATGTCTCCAGCATGCTTTGCACAGTTGTGTACTATGTGGACCATACAGTTTGCCTTGATGATGCCACTGTTGTCTTCCTTCAGTTTTTGGAAAACAGAATGTTTTTCCCATAGTTTACACTAGCATTATCAGCTGTGTAAGCTGAAATCATGTCCAGTTGCAGGCCATTTTCCTCTAACTTGCTTTTAATCTGGCAGTGTATGGCAGCAGCTGACTCATGGCTATCTTCATAAAAGTCAAGGATCTTTCTTTTCAAACCCAGCTCTGGTGTCCAATATCTCAAAGACAGTGGGAAAAGTTTTGTAGAGCCATGATTAGATGCATCTGAAGCCACTGAAAAAATTGGTGTGGACTTTTTCATCACTTGGGAGCTCTTGAACCACTGGTGTTTATAAATCTCTCAAACAACTCTACACAGAGGCAGGTGCAAGCACATCTGTAACTATGGATGCTGCCTTTGTACGACCACATGTCATTTTCTTTGCAATGTCAGAGTCTGGAAACATGGTTGATGTTAGCTTACTACCACAGTCTTCTGACCTGTATGATAGGGAGTGTTTCACAGTGTGGTAAACGCTAGTCAGTTCAGCTGCTGTTACCTTATCTGAATTTGAATCCTGTTTGGGTTTCAGCAGAAATGTTTGCATTGACTGGGAAGCCTCCTTTTGAGCAACCCGTTGTTTGTGATTCTCTCATTTTTTGTGTCTTTTAATGTCGAATTCACCTCCGTGCGAAATGGAAAATTGACTCTTGCAAACGTCACATAATACTTTACAAGACTCCCCTTGCACTGGTTTCACCCAGGGATAAATTGTTTCCCAGTCTCTGTTGTAGCTGCATTTTCTTTTGGTAGTCGTACGGTTCGCGCTCGCCGCCATATCTCCTGCCGTTCTGACCTGATTGTTTATTGTTGGTGCTCGTGCCTTTAACCGGCGCCCGCGTCCCAGTTTGATTGACTGACATGATCAAACAACCTGCCCCTCCCCCTGATGACAGCCCTGCTGTCTCCGCACGCAGCTATTTGATAAATGCTAAATCACGGGTATTATAAAATCAGGCATTTCCAAAAAAAAAAAAAATCGAGTCTGACTGTCAATAACAATGCGGGACAACGTCTCAATTTGCGGGACGCATTCAAAGTCATGGAAATGCGGGACATCTGGTCACCCTAGCTCCGCCTCGTCGTCTTTTTATAGGCCTTGAATATGTACTACAGCGTTTCTACAGCTAGATGCGTTTTTGCAATGAGCTCGTCTTTACGAAGAAATTCCTGAAACGCTGCCAAGGGAAATGGAGGTGAAAAGATAGTTTACGCTCGTGTGGACGGGGCCTAAGACACTTGGCAGGAGGAGCAAAGGATGGAACCGGTTAGGGCTGGGCGATATGGACCAAAACTCATATCTCGATATTTTTTGTTTGAATGGCGATATACGATATTATAACGATAATTTGAATAAAACGGGTAAAGTGTGTAGTTTTAACTCCACGCCACAAGTATTCACCATCAACCATTTATTTAGGTTTAGTTTTTTTTTTTGCTCAACGAAGCACAGCTGTGCTTTAACAACAGATATGTAAGGGATAATGTATAGAACGCCGGTCATTATCTGGAAAAATAAGCCCCGACAGGGCGACCAGGACACCGACGTGCAGCGGAGGTGTCTTGCTTCGCCCTGAAGGGGCTTATTTTCGATAATGACCGGCGACGTTCTACACAATATCCCGCTTATTACACGGCTACTTGCCTAAACGAAAAATTAACTTCATGGTGTGTCTTTTTACAATTCATTTGTAACCAGCATTCGTAGTGTTGATCAGCAGAGAAATAGTCCACCAAAGTTGTGACTCGCTTAGAAACCAAAGACGCCGGGGCTGTCATTAGAGGCAAAAAATCCTTTGTTTTCCTTGACTAAGCAACGGTGACTCAGATATAAATTCACCGCCAGAAGTTGTGAAGGGCCCATGCAAGTGAAGGGAGCGTTCCACGGCATTGAGAAGAGCCGTGTAATAAAAAGCAATAGTGTTGCCTGTTTGAAACATACGTAACCCGCACAGAGGAGACGTTCCCTCCAGGGCCGATGCTATCGGGGGAAACACCCTTCACTTTGACTGGCAGTGGGTCTGCTTATAGGTCGGAATATGGTCGGACTGAAGCGGCCACCGTTTCTTGACAGGCTGGGTACTTTATTCTTACACACAACCGGACTTGTTCATTACGTCACTAAACTGACACGCACGCTACCGCTCGCTCTCCTCGCTCGTACACTGACTCGCTGACGTCAAACACAAGTACACTGCCAGTGATATGCATGTGATACTTTCTCGTGCTCACAAGATACTTTCTCGTGAGCACGAGAAAAATTAAAAACATTTTTTTTACCCCAAGTCCCTTTACGGGTTCCGTACTCTCTACCACCATGTGTTTATTCAAAGTTAGTTGTGATGCGTAACGTGGGTGGGAGAACACTGCGTACATGTAAGGGGCGGGATTGAGCAGCTGAACATGGCTTGTAGGCTCAGAGATCAGCGGTCGGCCTTATAAAATATCGCTCGCAAGGCAACATCAAAATAATATATAATATACCGGTATGGCGATATTGTCTCAACTACATATCTCTTTCAAAAATATACCGGTATAAATTTTACTACCGGTATATCGCCAAGCCCTAGAACCGGTGCGTCTTTAGTTGCAATACAGCCTGCTAGACAAAAGCTACCGCTGTCTGATGACAGAGCAGCTCCCTTTCTGTATTAAAACTCCTACCAACTTCATTGGGCTACTGCCCTCTATCCTAATTACTCTAAGACAGACTTTTAAAAATGCTTCAAAACACAAAACATGACCATAAAAAACAAGGAGGTCCCCTTTCCTTTGCAACTGTAAACCCACTGTGGTAGTACTAGAGTGATGACTCTGCCCTGCTAGACCATTGGAGAAGGAAGCCAAAGGGCCTCAGCCTGATTCAAATGTGTGTCACGGTGTATATCAGCCATCTTGGCATCCCTATTACGAGGCACACCAAAGAGATGCATTTGTAACTGTAGCTCACAACCAAGCCCACGTGCATTCAGAACACACAACACTGACGCTGTATCATGGTGGGAGGGACAGGCAGCGCCGCAACAGCCTAGTGTTCTAGCCCCAGCAGGACTGGCAACTCAACGCCAGGGCATTTAAAGACACTATCAAATAAAAATGTACTTTAAATCGGTAGCTCATTGTCAGTCATATAAACATCCCATTCAACAAAGTACACATCAGCTAATGCTGATGTTTTACATCCAATCCGCGTAACTCCCCATTGCTGATCAGATGTTACATTAACTTGTCCGTGCCGGCAGCCTTCACATTCAAAACAATAATTGAAAAATTATTGGTTTCCACTCAACCCTCAAATTTGCCACTCAACCCTCAAATTTGCCACAGGCTTACAAAATTGGCCAGCATTTCCCCTTTCCACAATCCAATGAATTCCTGATGGATCAAGTCATATTTCTGTTTTGCCATTATCGATTTTGATTGGATAATAACAAAACGATAGGATTAGGATAGGCTCTGAATGCCATTTCAAGTTGTCTTGAATAAGCAGCAAGCCGCTGCTTGAGAAAACAGGGTTCTCCACACTGAGGCCCCGTCGACACGGAGCCGAAACGGGCAAAAGCGATCCGGTTTCGTTTTATGTGGTTCAGGAATATCTCTGTAAAGGCGAAGTCATTGCGAAACCGCATCGAGCTGTAGAAACACTGTAGTAAACAGCCTGCGCGCTGTATACAAACATTCAGTCACGAGGAGATTCAACATTTTAAATTGAGCAGAAATACTTTTTAATGTACAGTTAGTAATTAAATTTATCAAGGGGCTTTATTTAAAGCTACAAAAAGAATACAAATAAAATATTAAATAAAGAATTCAATGCAACTCTGACGTCCCCAGGCTGGTGGGGGGCTAATGACGTCATCGTTTGCGTTTCAGGCACCCACACGAATCCTAACATGAAACTGCATAGGTCTGGATAGATTTGAAACCACCTCCGGGGGTGGTTTCAGAAATGTGCGGTTTTGGGCACCGGATTCGCCGGCTCCGTCTGGACGGTCGGCCGAAACGCAAAAGACTTATGCGGTTTCACCAAAAAATCGGCTCTGTGTGGACGGGGCCTGAGATTAAGGCCCGCGGAATCCCATGTCCTTCCAGGTGCGAGTCGTGCCACCCACGGTACAAGGCGTGTCCGCCGCAATGCGGGCTTACCCGGTGGAGCCAAGGTCGCAGAAACTCAACTTTCCAAAGAAGCAACTCAACTTCTGGTCCCAGTGACAATCTCAAATGGGGTAAAAGCTTCAAATACTTGAAATACTTCAGCACACATACATGGCATTATCCAGATAGATAGGATTCAATCTAAAATGAAATTACAAAGCAACAGATTTTGCTCATACACCAAAACATTGATGAGACGTGAGTTTGTGAGACAGAGCTACACACAGCTTTAGAGACAGTACAGTCGTTCCATGAAACACAGATTTTTGGTAAAAATATTGATGCTTACGTTTTGATGAAATCTTTTGATGAAGACTTGAATAGTATATTACACTATTGTCTCATTTCCACATCATCCCTAATCATACACAGCTGATAGCCATTTTTTTCACTTGTTTGACATTTAAAGTGTGAATTTTTGCAATTGTATCATCTGAAGTAAATCCTATTAGTGAGACCAATCAAATCAGATCCAGCGGTCTTTGCAAGCTCGTATGTTTGGTTGACAAAGACAAGAAAGAAATTTGAAGTTCAACCATGACACTTAATTAAATGGAGGAACACAATATTACTGCTCTGAAATATTAAATTGTGAGCAAGAATCACTCAATTTAGAGTACTCTATAAAGACTAATATGTCTTCTGATGAAAAACAGTGAGTAATGTGCTCTGCAATATTTAAATCAATTTCATATAAAATTTGAACTTTTGGTTCAAATATTAAGAGTGCAGTATCTCCATTCTTGATATTACTTTAAAATTGTATACATTACAGGGAGTTGATCATTCCCAGACGGAAGGGAATATAAGACACAAAGCCTGCTTACATGTTTAAAAATATATGAATTAACATTACCATAGTAACTTGCATAACTTATCAAAAAGGATTGTGTGACTGTGGATCTTTGCTGGGATATAATGTACCATTTGATGTCATAACAAGGGGTGAAACTCAGTCATATCACCGTGTTGTTAATGGGTTCTGTCCAAGGAATGGGATACCAGAAAGGATTTGATGTGGCGAGGTAACTCCTAAGCTTACTAGAAAACAAAACGAGGTATTAGTAGTAGACTGAACAATACCAGATAACGTCATAGAGTTCAGGGCCCTGGTGAAGAGAGCACAACATAAACAACCGTGTGTACAGCCAGTACTGCACTGGTGCATCCAGTGAGATCCTTTAGGAGGCTCATCCACCAGATCTACTTGGTTTTCTCCGTCAGACTGTTTTAAATTCTGCAACAAAAAAAAGAATGTTTTTCCTGACGCTTGTCCCAAAGCTGAGTAAAGAAGCTGTGTTCGGCTGGTCCACTTCCCTGCCTTCTGCAACACACCGACCCCGTTACAAACAGACAGAGTCAGTACCACGGCAGACATGAGTCGGTACCACGGCCAAACCGAGGCCCACGACCCGCTGGGACCACCGGGGGGCTGCTGGGTCACAACAGGGCCTTTCCCGACACCGAACTGGCAGAATCACAACAAGAATAGCTGGCTAGCTTGTTAGCTTTAGCTAGCAATTTGGCTAGGCTAGCAAGCTAAATGGGTTCGGGCCTGAACATTTGGCACGGTTTTAAGAGTCATATAATTTATCAGACATCGTATTATTAAGTACGGGGCGATTTAGTATATTCGCTATTCTCATAACATTTTACGGACATAATTCCTTTCACCGTACTTGCATCGAAAACGACAACTGAAAGGCCTGAAAAAGGGAAGTGTACACTCACCTAGCCTTACTTTCTACGCCATCTTGGATCCACTTGTCAGTCCATCGCAGAGCACGGCGGGACCGCGCGCCTCGTGAAGGTTGAGGGGGTACGCGTGCGCGCGTGCATACACAACGTTCATCCGTAGTGCGCGTAGACGCGTGACAGAGAAACCTGGGCCCGTATGGGTAAAAGATCAATCTAAGTTTATCTTACTGGGATTTGGGAATGACATACGGAGCCGGGTTTTGGGATTCCCACTGAGTTATTCATTGCATTATTTGTTGACTAGCAGTTTGAATAAAAATAGTTCCTGTGCAACACCAATAGATGCCCCCACCCCAGCCTGCATAACAGAGCAAGGTGCGTATGTATGTTCTACACCAAGGCCTTTATAGAAGGTTTTAGAACCATAAATAAACTGATAGCCAATCTGTTTTTTGATTTTGTTTAACATCACCACTTGTGATTATGTAGGTGGTTAGCTCAAAATATCATATCAAAGATATGTTATCCCCTTCCATAAATGAGCTGTAAGAAAAGTCAAGTATACAAAGTAAAGTAGATGAATAAATCAGGCAACACCTAAGTGCAGAGGAAAATGTCCACTAAACATATAGTTTAATGTTATTTCAAAGTAGACATTAAAAATAAAACTTTATGCCATTCTTTGTTACAGCAAGTTGCAACGAGGCTCAACCATCAAAAACACCAACATGAAGACCTTTGTTATACCTAAAGGAGGAAGCCATGTTGAGCTGCCAAAGGTCAAGACAGGTCATCCTCTCTGGGGTTAATGGTGACATGGGGGGGCTGGGTGTGGATGTGGACAAGGTATAGCGCTACGGGATGCTAGTTATTCCGGAAATTAACTTGGAAATTAACTTTTTTCAGCATACACCGTCCAACATCTGACTGCTTTTATTTTTTGTTTTGTTTTTTACAAATACCCAAAAAAAAGAAATATCAGTAGGGACATGAACAATGTTAACCCCAAAAAAAAAAATACAGATGCAACATGGGCTTTGTGGTTCACTGAAGGTTATGGATCATCTCCTCCTTGGCGATGAGATGGGTGGTCTTATTGACCAGCGACATGAGCGAGTTGAGCTTGTGGGACCAGTCGTTGAGCAGGTCGTTGGGGTCCTTGGGCCTCTGGAAGTTGATGATGCCGGCCAGACGGTCCACCTTGGCATAGATGGTCTTGTTCACCACCAGGGAGGAGAGGAACTCCTCAGACTCCTACAGGGCACACAAAGACAGACAGACAGAGATGGACGGACACAGACGGACGGAGACAAACGGACATAAGCAGAGAAAAGGTTTAGGGGGGGTATATCTGAACTTTGGAGTACTTTATATATGGAGTCGTAAAACACAACTGCTTTGCTCCACAGGGAATATAATTCAACTAGGAGTAAACATATAACCCCAAAACAGAATAAATCCTAAAAATAGAGAAAATAGGTGTTCACAAACATGAACTTAGACTATCTATACCATAAAAATATAGACACTGTTCTGAAGGTTTGCATATGTTCATATTGTTGTCCCTTTGGTTGCATATAAGGGCAATTTATAGTTCATACTTGCAGGGATTGAACGTTTATTTTGTTTGTTGTGTGGGGTCATGCTGTACTGGTTGATTTTATGTTAATGGGGTATTGTATTACTCATTTCTTTTGTTTGCCTTTTTGTTGTGTCAGTTTGGTCCATGCGACGGGTTTGGGCATGTTGTGTATTTGTTTGTGATGAGACCTATCTGCGCGGAGTGATTTAGTCTACCGGTGATACGGTCACTCGCGCAGTCAACTAGTCAGTCTCGCGTAGTCGGCCACTTGCAAAGGGTTTTTTGCTAGCATCCTGCGGTTGGAGGCTGCGCGGTGCGGACGTGGAGTCGAGGGCTGTAGCGGGTTGGAAGATTTGTGTGTTTTGTGCTGTCGGCAGCACGGTGTATCGGCAGACGAAGGTGCGTTTGCCGTCCGTTCGCCCGTTAGTGTTTATCGCGGTGAAGAGCGCTATCCAGGAGCACGCGCTCGCGGCCCAGTCGCCAGAGGGACCCAGGAAGAGGCTGGTCTCCCTCGATCCAGACGAGGTTCGTGAGGCGGGTTCAAACCCCCCTACCAGGCAGAACCGCCGATCTTCACCCCATCTACAAGGGAGGTGTCCCCCCTCTCCAACGCCCCCCTTTGTATCCGGCAGTTTCGACTCACCCCCTTTCCCCTCCCCCACTCCACGTGCACCAACGATCCAGCGGCGCCGCACTACGAGCACGAGGACATTTGTTAGGCCCACCGAGGGGCCTCAGGTCGGACTGTCTGTGTGGGTGCGGGCTGTGTGATTGGGTTAAAGGGAGGGTACAGCATTGGGGAGGTAGAGTGTGAGTGTGTATTGAAGTGTTTATATGGCAATGTGTTCAATGTGTATCTCTAGGGCAGTTTATTGTCTGTATTAACAAGTAGTTTTGGTCTCCTCTCACTCTTAGTTAAATACGTACACAGGTTTATTATATTATTTGGTTATAAATTCCTTGAGTCAGATTACATCCCTTTGGGAATTATACAGTCCTTTATAGGCTCCGGTACTTTATTTAGTACAGACACGTAGCCAAGTATAACTTGATCAGAGCCCCAACTACCACAGGACACCCAGGTCATGTCCTCTGAGGTAACCTTCCATAGTACAATGTAACCAAAGAAGGATAAACAGGTCCACTGCTGATGAGAGGGGGCTGTTACATTCAGCTTGTTGTTACTCTCCTCTGTCCAATGGCTTCATCCCGGCTAAATACTGATTCTTATAGGCGGACTCTTCCAAATAAAGAACTGGTGACGTAATGATGCATTTCCTTCTTTAGTAAACGTTTTTACACTGCCAAATATGCCCATCTTATGCCCGCCGTGGTCCGTGCGTTTACACTGGCCAAGGTAATATACCGGCTTGATTTCGCACCCCAATTTACCCTCTCGGACCCTACACATATTGGTGGTTTCATTTTGATGTAAATGCCATTAGACGGCTTCGCGGTTTAAGGGGCAGGACTTGGGAAGAGGCGTTGCTGCATTGTCTCTACAACAGCGATATCAACATTAGTAGTTCTAACTGGAGAGACGGTAAAATCCGCAAGCTGCGGACCTTCATGGGAGAGAAGGTGATGCAGTCGCATTTAACGAAGTTGGGAAAAGATGGTGCGTTCTACAAGAAAGTACTAGAGGAACTTTAGATTCTTGCATGATAGTGTCTTGAATCATAAAAAATATAAACATTCGGAGTATGCAAATTATTCTGAAGAGGTCTACTCTCCATGCGTAGCCCCGCCTACTCCAACAAACCAAGAAAGCCGGCTCCTAGACGAAGGGGGATTTTACCCTCGGTTTTACACAGGCAAGACAGCGGCTTGGCATGCCAAGCCGCGACCGTACCGGCTTGCCATTGTAAAGCGGATCATTTGATGGTGATTTTTAAGCCATCGACGACCTGGCTTTTTAAACTCAAATCATTCCCAATAAATAAAAACTCATTAGCCAAAAAGTAGTGATATGAAACTATATAAACAAACAAATTCATCTTCATTCAATCGCAGTAGTGCTGAAAAGTCCCAGTTTGCTTACGTCTATGGAGAGGTCAAGGAGGTTTGCCATGCGCTTCATTGATATCCTGGTGTAGTACTTGGCCATTATTCTAATATTCTGTTGGAGAAAGGAACAGGAAACATTGAAGATCTCCATTTGGAATTTCATACATCTTTTAAATGTCTTCTTTCTATTAAAGCTTCAGTGCTTGTGAGCAACATGTGTCTGTCACCAGTCCATCATATGGTAAACAATGTAAAACGATGTCCTTGTAGGGGGCTAGAGGATGAACTCACATGCTCCACCACGCGGTTCTTCAGGTCCTTCCACCTCTTCTCGCCCTCCTCCAGGCTGCAGAAGACGTCGGTGGCGGGGCTGTCGGGGGAGCCCTCCCTGAGCTCCTTGCCGTAGTCCTCCACCAGCGAGGCCCAGCGCATCAGCTCCAGGGTGGTGAACTGCTTCAGCAGGTCCCTGCAACACCACCATCACAACACTCCACACGTCAATCACATACATCATAGAGGACATTTCCACATTCAGATGGACCTGCAAGTATATTTGATTGTGTAGTCACATCCTCGCGCTTGTTTCAAACAATGCGCAAACCCTGAGAAAGCCAATCTTTTCCCGGTAACGCCCAGTTACATTTAGTTGCCTGTCAAAGGCATCATATGCATACTGTTTCAATGTGGACTCATACGATGTGCTGCCACTCTGCCTCTGTATTACAGATCTCATTGACTTTGCATGGGACGCTCTCGAAATGCATTGTGGGTCCGTCCGTTCTGTCGGCTCCGTTGCCTGCGTCAAAAAGATTTCAACCTTTCAGGCAGCAACAGATCCGTCAGCCAATCAGATCGCGTTATGCAAATATACTACTGTTACACTACTTGGACTCTGTCCAGTGAAATCGCCCTTTGTGATACAACCCGGGAAAACACATGGAAATGTCATAATGCCAGCCGGCAGTGGGGGATTAAAAAATGCTACCCATTCAATCCTACTTCTCTCGTTTAAAAATGGATACGTTGCGGGCTAGCAGAGAAAATGATTCTGCCGAGATATGATTAATGGAAGAAGTCAGCATGAACCACTTGCTCGATAGAAAGCAGTAGGCATGCAAGAACTAGTTTAGAACGGCTATATTAAAGTTTGAACAAACCCGAGTACCCAAGTTATTTTACATTATTTAGCCCGATGGAAGAAGTATTTTGGCTTCTTCAAAGTCCTGCCCTGCAAGGCGCTTACCGTCAACACAGAGGACAGAGGACATATGCAACGGCTGAAAGAGGACACAAGCTTGAGTAAACGCTGACTACCCCTGCAGCTCAGATCATAAACGAGGATCCGGTATCCATCTCTGGGCGAGCACCACAAGAGCCTGTTCTCGTGTGGTTAACGGCAAAACAAAGAATGCTTGTGTTGCTCAGGGGTCTTTAAAACAGCATACCTGTATTTGGGAAGCTCTTCCAATTTCTTGTCGGTGTTGATTCTGTGCACGAGGTCCGACTGCTCGTTGTCATAAGGCGCTAGGATGACGTACAATACGACACTCTTCAGGGCCTGGTACGAAGTTAAAGTATGGTCAGAGGGGGACCTTAATGATGTGGTGTTGAGCACCAGTTGTTGCAACTATTAAACAATTATACGTCTCAAGAGAATCATTGTATGTAAAAAATGTAGAATCCCAAACCAAGTACTAACCCTTTGTGAGGGTCTTCTTTCACTGATCCCTCATTGGGAGGGTTGTGTGAGCGCTACATAAATGTGTGTTTTCTACCTGCTGCCACTTGGCATTGTCCTCCAGAATGCAGGGTGTGTCGTAGATGGCCCGGAAGTGTTTGCAGATGGACAGGTAGGATCCCTCGTGCTGGTCCACCTGAATCATCAGGTTGTAATACTTCAGCTTCAGCTCCTGGTAAACAAAGAGGCCAAACAGTGACTAGGCAGTAGAGGAGTTTTACTGAGGCAGGATCAATCGGTCAACAGTAGAAGGTCGTCTTGATTGATTGTAGTTCTGTCCAATTGCATCCAGAGGCATTTTCGTCAGTGACCGTTAATAACCCCTTGGAAATAGAAAATTAACTGAAAAGTTCCAGACTAAAAATGCATTTGCGAATTGGTCTGGCAATGTCAGGCTAAGGATCACCCCACTGTGCTAAACTTTAATATTGATGTGAAGTTTTGCATGTTATGTAGTGCATCCTGTTTCATGCAGAGCGTTACCCTAAAACTTCTGTACCAAAGTCATTAACTGGAGCCAGTAATAAGCCTGACGTAACATACCTCAGAGCCCTCTTCTTGGAAGAACTTGGTGTTTATCTTTTTGCTGATGATCTGGGTGCGGATGTAATCCTTGACCGCGATGCACAGCCTCATCTGCTCCAGGATGAACTCCACCTTCTCCTTCTTCTCCATAGAGCCATAGGTCTCCACCTAGCCAGGGGACACGCAAGTTCAGACAAACAACAGGACACATAACGGTATGAAACTGGTCATTAGGTCAACTCTCCTTCACCAGAACCTTTAGACAACTCTAAACTAAACGTTCTCTAGTTCAACACAACAGCCGCTCCTCTCTCTGACTCTTATTCTGGTTTACAGTGTTCTCTTCTTGCAACAACTCAACTCTAAATATAAAAATAGTATTTTTCTGTATAGATCCTTTCCATGTTAGAAAATAAATCAGAACCAGGTTTCGATTACATTCCTAATCATTGTTGTCAGCATTAGTTATTTTGACCAAAAATGGCGTTGAAATAGGGTCCAGTTTGAATAGCCCTGAAGGTCTCCTTTAAATTCCTACCCGGGTTTACCCAAGTCACCTTTTCCAATCGGATGAATCTGTTCAATTCTCAGGCCAGATTCCTTCTTACATTTCAGACTCAATGAGAGGGAGCCTTAGGGACTAGCACTTTTTGTATCCGTATCCTAATAGTCTTCAACTCTCCCAGTCCAAGCTATAAAGTGCCTTTAAGTCAGAGTCTGTCAAAAGGGTGACATGAGACACGGCTGACGATGAAGGTTTGACCAATTTGTCACACTATGAAATACAGACTTATAGGCACAATGGACAGGGCACACTGTGAGCGGGACACCCGATGTGCCAAGCATCTCATATGATGCCTTTAACCCCTAGTCCCCTGTTCTCTCCCCCTCTCCTACCTGCAGCTCCTGGAGGATGGAGGCCGCCTCCTTCACGTCTCCGCTCTGCTCCTTGATGTTGGCTAAGGTCTTGGTCAGCCTGGCCCGCTCGATCTCTACGTAGATCTGAAAAGACATGACCCTTTAGTTGTGCATTTCTGGGAGCCGTAAAGCTGCATCTTAAAAGGGGGGACATCATGCTTTTTCGACTTTTCCCTTTGCTTTAGACTGTTATATGACATCTGTATACATGTTTAACGTCTGCTAAAGTCCGAGCAGGGGGAGTATTCACGCCCACCGTGGACACCCCTCAATAATGCCTTGTTTCCACCAAGCAGTGTGGCAAGGTGCGGCTCGGAGCAGGACAGCTCAGTTACACTAAAACACCTTGGCATAAAAAAATCCCCCTTCGTCTAGGAGCCGGCTTTCTTGGTTTGTTGGAGTAGGCGGGGCTACGCATGGAGAGTAGACCTCTTCAGAACAGGATGGTGTCCGACTGCAGTCGGCGGTGCAGAAGTCACGACTCCCAGCTACCCGCAATGTTTACAACTTCTCGGGGGTGTGAAATTTCTGACGCACAAGCAAAGCGTTTGACCAAACACACCAGACTGGACTACTCGGAATGGGGGCCTTAAAGCGACATGATACAAATCAGACTGTTAATTTAAGATGCTGAATTTGGTTTTGCTAAAATGAACATTGAGATTAATAAGGGGTATTTTTAACATACAGGCATGTATAACCCTAACCCTTTTCTAGTAGTACCCCCAAATGATATGGGACCTTTAATTTACCTTTAGGTTGAAAAATTAATAAGCTAAGGACCAGAGTAGCCAAGGCCACATATCAATACATGCCATATTCCCCACCATGGTAGTCGATTCTCCTTCATCGGCCAGCATTAGATATTTCCATGCTAATGTTAATGTAGGATAGACTGCAGTTTCAGACATTTTCACCTCAAGAAAAGGAAGCAGAAAGTTATATTGAAAACCAACACCCACCTTGCCAGCCGTCACGGTGCGCAGAGTGTCGATGAGCCGCAGTTTGATGGCGAGGTCGCTCACTTCGTCCACGTACTTGTAACATTCTTGAACCATCTTAGCAACAGCCTGTCAAAGCCCCAAAAAAACAAGACTCAAGAAGAGTCTTCATAAGCCTTCACGTCTGAGGTGGCTCATTGCTATCAGAAAGAGGAAGAGCTAGAACATCGTCCTTGCAAAGTTGAATCTAATATAGAATGGCTAAATTGACTAACACTTGAATGGAACCCACTCAAAGTAATCTAACTCTTCATTCAGAAGCAGCAGATATCAATTCAGAGGCAGCAGACATTCATTCTGAGGCAGCAGATATTCTATAGTATTCACATTTCAAAAAGACAGAAATGGATCAACACAGGAACTTGGCAACACGGCAGCTGAACTTAGTGATTTGAGTTCCGGTGATTTATGCCAAAACTTCTTCAGAATACATCCAAAAGTCTGCAGCATAAAAACAATGACCAGTAAAACACCAAATGGAGTAAAGGACTGCAGGAGTGGAGACAGTATCAGACCTGTTTGAGCTGACTCCTCCTCTTGGAGAGCAGCATGATGTTCTCATTCAGGGCGTCCCAGTCCTTGGCGTCGTGACACATCTGAACCACGGCCACCAGGATCCTGGACGTTGACACCATGTCTGATGCCTAAATACATGAGAAAAAAAAATTATATTGATATATATATATATATATATATATATATATATATATATATATATATATATATATATATATATATCTTTTGAATGGCTTAATAGAAGCAGGCTGGAGTTTCTACTAGCCTATTTCTACCAAGCATTTGTCCTGTCCCTCGCCTCATTTAACATGTTTAAACATAGATGTGCAGCAGGGCTTGGATTATTGTGAACCATTATCGATTATTTTTGTATTCTTGAAGCAACAATTGAAGAACAGAGGGCTGATTGAATGTTACGTAGATATACCGTACCGTCCTGGTCTGCTTCTCCAGGGACAGCAGGCCCTCCACGGCCTCCTGCAGCTTCCCCTCCTGGGACACACAACACACCGCTAATTCATAGGCTCATATCGAGGAATGCATATATTTCAAGTTTTAATGTATCATCAACGATCACATATATTCGGCCCATTACCTTGACAGCTAGCATTGAAGCTAGTCGAAGTTAGCATTAGCTCGAAGCTAATGCTGTCGGCGTGCTAGAGAGCCGTCTGAGGGAGCAGACCAAGGGCCGAGGAATACACTCCCCAACCGGTCAACCTTATCTGAGTTAGTCTCTCGATTTATAAACGAACCACCATGCTAGAACCAGTGTTGACGGAGACAACCATGGCCGCCAGCATGACTCAGCCTACCTTAGCCATCCTCTGGCACTCAGGGATCCGCTGGTCCACCGTGGAGCTGTAGTCCACCTCCATCTTCACCATCTTCCCGTCCGATCTCTCTGCTCTCTCCGCTCGATCATCGGTCGTGTTTGCCATATTTGTCATTGATAATTACTGCTTAGATACGCTATCACATCTGCTACGAACAACAGATCCTGTACTATTGTGCTTGTCACAGAGAGACGGCCGGGATCTGGCCAATCACAAGCGAGCTGTGAGAGCTGTCCGCGGCGCC
The DNA here is from genome assembly GCF_949987615.1 of Pollachius pollachius. NCBI lineage: Eukaryota > Metazoa > Chordata > Actinopteri > Gadiformes > Gadidae > Pollachius > Pollachius pollachius. The sequence goes on from NC_136935.1 coordinate 24,497,257, forward strand.
TGTAGGACCAGAACCTCACAAGTGAGGTTTTCGAGGGTAACTGGTCATTAGTCGGAAACATTCGGAAATTGCCGGAAACATTTCCCAGGCAGGACAATAGAGGGATTATCAGTCTACATTGCTCTACGTCACTCCCCGCTCTACGCTAATACTTTAATAATTATGCTTTTTCTTATTCGTATTGCATGCTTATTAAGTGTATACTCTGTTTGAGTTCATCTCCCTCAAAAAGTAGTCCCCTTTAATTACGATCGATCTAACATATTTTTGACACCTCGAAGGGCATAATCCCGCTTATACCATGGTCACTTGCCAAAGAAAAGAAATTAAGGTCATTCATTTTTATGTTCATGCATTTACAATCAAGTTTTTCACATAAATAGGACGGACCGTAGCTAGGACTTGGCAACGGGAGGAATTCTAGGCGGCTAATCTATGGGCCAGAGAACTAACGTTATGGATTGTACATATTTATAATTTGTCCCAGCCTTTATACCACAGATACTCCTTAAATAACCCTTTTGTAAGCAAAGTAACACGTTTTCATTGAACGGAACAGAAATATCAACTGTTCTAGTTTTTAAGCGTGCAAAATGCTTTTCAGAGCGAGAGAATCACTTTTTGACCGACAACGTGATTCTGACCTTAAAATGTTGATATTGCTCAAAACGAATGGAATTCACTTCCAAATGGTGGTTTATGCTTAAATAACCCATTTGTAAGCAAAGTAACACGTTTTCATTGAACGGAACAGAAATATCAACTGTTCTAGTTTTTATGCGTGCAAAATGCTTTTCAGAGCGAGAGAATCACTATTTGACCAACAACGTGATTCTGACCTTAAAATGTTGATATTGCTAAAAACCAATTGATCTCGCTTCCAAATGGTCGTGTATTGCTTAAATAACCCTTTTGTAAGCAAAATAACACCTTTGTATTGAACGGAACAGAAATATCAACTGTTCTAGTTTTTATGCGTGCAAAATGCTTTTCACAGCAAGAGAAGCACTTTTCGACCGACAATGTGATTCTGACCTTACAATGTTGATATTGCTCAAAACTAACGGACTTCACTTCCAAATGGTCGTGTATTGCTTAAATAACCCTTTTGTAAGCAAAATAACACGTTTGAATTGAACGGAACAGAAATATCAACTGTTCTAGTTTTTATGCGTGCAAAATGCTTTTCAGAAAGAGAGAATCACTTTTTGACCAACAACGTGATTCTGACCTTACAATGTTGATATTGCTAAAAAAAACAATGGACTTCACTTCCAAATGGTCGTGTATTGCTTAAATAACCCTTTTGTAAGCAAAATAACACGTTGGCATTGAACGGAACAGAAATATCAACTGTTCTAGTTTTTATGTGTGTAAAATGCTTTTCAGAGCGAGAGAATCACTTTTTGACCAACAACGTAATTCTGACCTTACAATGTTGATGTTGCTAAAAACGAATGAAATTCACTTCCAAATGGTGGTTCATGCTTAAATAACCCATTTGTAAGCAAAGTAACACGTTTCATTGAACGGAACAGAAATATCAACTGTTCTTGTTTTTATGCGTGCAAAATGCTTTTCAGAGCGAGAGAATCACTTTTTGACCAACAACGTGATTCTGACCTTACAATGTTGATATTGCTAAAAAACCAATGGACTTCACTTACAAATGGTCGTGTATTGCTTAAATAACCCTTTTGTAAGCAGAATAACACGTTTGCATTGAACGGAACAGAAATATCAACTGTTCTAGTTTTTATGTGTGCAAAATGCTTTTCAGAGCGAGAGAATCACTTTTTGACCAACAACGTGATTCTGACCTTACAATGTTGATATTGCTCAAAACGAATGGAATTCACTCCGAAATGGAGGTTTATGCTTAAATAAGCCTTTTGTAAGCATAATAACACGTTTGCATTGAAAGGAACAGAACTATTCACTTTTCTAGTTTTTATGTGTGCAAAATGCTTTTCAGAGCGAGAGAATCACTTTTTGACCAACAACGTGATTCTGACCTTACAATGTTGATATTGCTAAAAACGAATGGAATTCACTTCCAAATGGTCGTGTGTTGCTTAAATAACCCTTTTGTAAGCAAAATAACACGTTTGCATTGAACGGAACAGAAATATCAACTGTTCTAGTTTTTATGCGTGCAAAATGCTTTTCAGAGCGAAAGAATCACTTTTTGACCAACAACGTGATTCTGACCTTACAATGTTGATATTGCTAAAAAAACAATGGACTTCACTTCCAAATGGTCGTGTATTGCTTAAATAACCCTTTTGTAAGCATAATAACACGTTTGCATTGAACGGAACAGAAATATCAACTGTTCTAGTTTTTATGTGTGCAAAATGCTTTTCAGAGCGAGAGAATCACCTTTTGACCAACAACGTGATTCTGACCTTACAATGTTGATATTGCTCAAAACGAATGGAATTCACCTCCAAATGGTGGTTTATGCTTAAATAAGCCTTTTGTAAGCATAATAACACGTTTGCATTGAAAGGAACAGAACTATTCACTTTTCTAGTTTTTATGTGTCCAAAATGCTTTTCAGAGCGAGAGAATCACTTTTCGACCAACAATGTGATTCTGACCTTACAATGTTGATTTTGCTCAAAACTAATGGACTTCACTTCCAAATGGTCGTGCATTGCTTAAATAACCCTTTTGTAAGCATAATAACACGTTTGCATTGAACGGAACAGAAATATCAACTGTTCTAGTTTTTATGCATGCAAAATGCTTTTCCGAGCGAGAGAATCACTTTTTGACCAACAACGTGATTCTGACCTTACAATGTTGATATTCCTAAAAACCAATGGACTTCACTTCCAAATGGTCGTGTATTGCTTAAATAACCCTTTTGTATGCAAAATAACAGGTTTCCATTGAACGGAACAGAAATATCAACTGTTCTTGTTTTTATGTGTGCAAAATGCTTTTCAGAGCGAGAGAATCACTTTTCGACCAACAACGTGATTCTGACCTTACAATGTTGATATTGCTCAAAACGAATGGAATTCACTTCCAAAAGGTGGTTTATGCTGAAATAACCCATTTGTAAGCATGATAACACGTTTGCATTGAACGGAACAGAAATATACACTGTTCTAGTTTTATGTGTGCAAAATGCTTTTCAGAGCGAGAGAATCACTTTTCGACCAACAATGTGATTCTGACCTTACAATGTTGATATTGCTCAAAACTAATGGACTTCACTTCCAAATGGTCTTGTATTGCTTAATTAACCCTTTTGTAAGCATAATAACACGTTTGCATTGAACGGAACAGAAATATCAACTGTTCTAGTTTTTATGTGTGCAAAATGCTTTTCAGAGCGAGAGAATCACTTTTTGACCAACAACGTGATTCTGACCTTACAATGTTGATATTGCTCAAAACTAGTGGACATCGCTTCCAAATGGTCGTGTATTGCTTAAATAACCCTTTTGTAAGCAAAATAACACGTTGGCATTGAACGGAACAGAAATATCAACTGTTCTAGTTTTTATGTGTGCAAAATGCTTTTCAGAGCGAGAGAATCACTTTTTGACCAACAACGTGATTCTGACCTTACAATGTTGATATTACTCAAAACGAATGGAATTCACTTCCAAATGGTGGTTTATGCTTAAATAACCCATTTGTAAGCAAAGTAACACGTTTTCATTGAACGAAACAGAAATATCAACTGTTCTAGTTTGTATGCGTGCAAAATGCTTTTCAGAGCGAGAGAATCACTTTTTGACCAACAACGTGATTCTGACCTTAAAATGTTGATATTGCTAAAAACCAATGGACCTCGCTTCCAAATGGTCGTGTATTGCTTAAATAACCCTTTTGTAAGCAAAATAACACGTTTGCATTGAACGGAACAGAAATATCAACTTGTAGTTTTTATGTGTGCAAAATGCTTTTAAGAGCGAGAGAATCACTTTATGAACAACAACGTGATTCTGAACTTACAATGTTGATATTGCTCAAAACGAGTGGAATTCACTTCCAAATGGTCGTGTATTGCTTAAATAACCCTTTTGTATGCAAAATAACACGTTGGCATTGAACGGAACAGAAATATCAACTGTTCTAGTTTTTATGTGTGCAAAATGCTTTTCAGAGCGAGAGAATCACTTTTTGACCAACAACGTGATTCTGACCTTACAATGTTGATATTACTCAAAACGAATGGAATTCACTTCCAAATGGTGGTTTATGCTTAAATAACCCATTTGTAAGCAAAGTAACACGTTTTCATTGAACGAAACAGAAATATCAACTGTTCTAGTTTGTATGCGTGCAAAATGCTTTTCAGAGCGAGAGAATCACTTTTTGACCAACAACGTGATTCTGACCTTAAAATGTTGATATTGCTAAAAACCAATGGACCTCGCTTCCAAATGGTCGTGTATTGCTTAAATAACCCTTTTGTAAGCAAAATAACACGTTTGCATTGAACGGAACAGAAATATCAACTGTTCTAGTTTTTATGCGTGCAAAATGCATTTCAGAGTAAGAGAAGCACTTTTCGACCGACAATGTGATTCTGACCTTACAATGTTGATATTGCTCAAAACGAATGGAATTCACTCCGAAATGGAGGTTTATGCTTAAATAAGCCTTTTGTAAGCATAATAACACGTTTGCATTGAAAGGAACAGAACTATTCACTTTTCTAGTTTTTATGTGTGCAAAATGCTTTTCAGAGCGAGAGAATCACTTTTTGACCAACAACGTGATTCTGACCTTACAATGTTGATATTGCTAAAAACGAATGGAATTCACTTCCAAATGGTCGTGTGTTGCTTAAATAACCCTTTTGTAAGCAAAATAACACGTTTGCATTGAACGGAACAGAAATATCAACTGTTCTAGTTTTTATGCGTGCAAAATGCTTTTCAGAGCGAAAGAATCACTTTTTGACCAACAACGTGATTCTGACCTTACAATGTTGATATTTCTAAAAAAAACAATGGACTTCACTTCCAAATGGTCGTGTATTGCTTAAATAACCCTTTTGTAAGCATAATAACACGTTTGCATTGAACGGAACAGAAATATCAACTGTTCTAGTTTTTATGTGTGCAAAATGCTTTTCAGAGCGAGAGAATCACCTTTTGACCAACAACGTGATTCTGACCTTACAATGTTGATATTGCTCAAAACGAATGGAATTCACCTCCAAATGGTGGTTTATGCTTAAATAAGCCTTTTGTAAGCATAATAACACGTTTGCATTGAAAGGAACAGAACTATTCACTTTTCTAGTTTTTATGTGTCCAAAATGCTTTTCAGAGCGAGAGAATCACTTTTCGACCAACAATGTGATTCTGACCTTACAATGTTGATTTTGCTCAAAACTAATGGACTTCACTTCCAAATGGTCGTGCATTGCTTAAATAACCCTTTTGTAAGCATAATAACACGTTTGCATTGAACGGAACAGAAATATCAACTGTTCTAGTTTTTATGCATGCAAAATGCTTTTCCGAGCGAGAGAATCACTTTTTGACCAACAACGTGATTCTGACCTTACAATGTTGATATTCCTAAAAACCAATGGACTTCACTTCCAAATGGTCGTGTATTGCTTAAATAACCCTTTTGTATGCAAAATAACACGTTTCCATTGAACGGAACAGAAATATCAACTGTTCTTGTTTTTATGTGTGCAAAATGCTTTTCAGAGCGAGAGAATCACTTTTCGACCAACAACGTGATTCTGACCTTACAATGTTGATATTGCACAAAACTAATGGACTTCACTTCCAAATGGTCGTGTATTGCTTAAATAACCCTTTTGTATGCAAAATAACACGTTTCCATTGAACGGAACAGAAATATCAACTGTTCTAGTTTTTATGTGTGCAAAATGCTTTTCAGAGCGAGAGAATCACTTTTCGACCAACAACGTGATTCTGACCTTACAATGTTGATATTGCTCAAAACGAATGGAATTCACTTCCAAAAGGTGGTTTATGCTGAAATAACCCATTTGTAAGCATGATAACACGTTTGCATTGAACGGAACAGAAATATACACTGTTCTAGTTTTTATGTGTGCAAAATGCTTTTCAGAGCGAGAGAATCACTTTTCGACCAACAATGTGATTCTGACCTTACAATGTTGATATTGCTCAAAACTAATGGACTTCACTTCCAAATGGTCGTGTATTGCTTAATTAACCCTTTTGTAAGCATAATAACACGTTGGCATTGAACGGAACAGAAATATCAACTGTTCTAGTTTTTATGTGTGCAAAATGCTTTTCAGAGCGAGAGAATCACTTTTTGACCAACAACGTGATTCTGACCTTACAATGTTGATATTGCTCAAAACTAATGGACATCGCTTCCAAATGGTCGTGTATTGCTTAAATAACCCTTTTGTAAGCAAAATAACACGTTGGCATTGAACGGAACAGAAATATCAACTGTTCTAGTTTTTATGTGTGCAAAATGCTTTTCAGAGCGAGAGAATCACTTTTTGACCAACAACGTGATTCTGACCTTACAATGTTGATATTGCTCAAAACTAGTGGACATCGCTTCCAAATGGTCGTGTATTGCTTAAATAACCCTTTTGTAAGCAAAATAACACGTTGGCATTGAACGGAACAGAAATATCAACTGTTCTAGTTTTTATGTGTGCAAAATGCTTTTCAGAGCGAGAGAATCACTTTTTGACCAACAACGTGATTCTGACCTTACAATGTTGATATTACTCAAAACGAATGGAATTCACTTCCAAATGGTGGTTTATGCTTAAATAACCCATTTGTAAGCAAAGTAACACGTTTTCATTGAACGAAACAGAAATATCAACTGTTCTAGTTTGTATGCGTGCAAAATGCTTTTCAGAGCGAGAGAATCACTTTTTGACCAACAACGTGATTCTGACCTTAAAATGTTGATATTGCTAAAAACCAATGGACCTCGCTTCCAAATGGTCGTGTATTGCTTAAATAACCCTTTTGTAAGCAAAATAACACGTTTGCATTGAACGGAACAGAAATATCAACTTGTAGTTTTTATGTGTGCAAAATGCTTTTAAGAGCGAGAGAATCACTTTATGAACAACAACGTGATTCTGACCTTACAATGTTGATATTGCTCAAAACGAGTGGAATTCACTTCCAAATGGTCGTGTATTGCTTAAATAACCCTTTTGTATGCAAAATAACACGTTGGCATTGAACGGAACAGAAATATCAACTGTTCTAGTTTTTATGTGTGCAAAATGCTTTTCAGAGCGAGAGAATCACTTTTTGACCAACAACGTGATTCTGACCTTACAATGTTGATATTACTCAAAACGAATGGAATTCACTTCCAAATGGTGGTTTATGCTTAAATAACCCATTTGTAAGCAAAGTAACACGTTTTCATTGAACGAAACAGAAATATCAACTGTTCTAGTTTGTATGCGTGCAAAATGCTTTTCAGAGCGAGAGAATCACTTTTTGACCAACAACGTGATTCTGACCTTAAAATGTTGATATTGCTAAAAACCAATGGACCTCGCTTCCAAATGGTCGTGTATTGCTTAAATAACCCTTTTGTAAGCAAAATAACACGTTTGCATTGAACGGAACAGAAATATCAACTGTTCTAGTTTTTATGCGTGCAAAATGCATTTCAGAGTAAGAGAAGCACTTTTCGACCGACAATGTGATTCTGACCTTACAATGTTGATATTGCACAAAACTAATGGACTTCACTTCCAAATGGTCGTGTATTGCTTAAATAACCCTTTTGTAAGCAAAATAACACGTTTGCATTGAACGGAATAGAAATATCAACTTGTAGTTTTTATGTGTGCAAAATGCTTTTCAGAGCGAGAGAATCACTTTATGACCAACAACGTGATTCTGACCTTACAATGTTGATATTGCTCAAAACGAATGGAATTCACTTCCAAAAGGTGGTTTATGCTGAAATAACCCATTTGTAAGCATGATAACACGTTTGCATTGAACGGAACAGAAATATACACTGTTCTAGTTTTTATGTGTGCAAAAGGCTTTTCAGAGCGAGAGAATCACTTTTCGACCAACAATGTGATTCTGACCTTACAATGTTGATATTGCTCAAAACTAATGGACTTCACTTCCAAATGGTCGTGTATTGCTTAATTAACCCTTTTGTAAGCATAATAACACGTTTGCATTGAACGGAACAGAAATATCAACTGTTCTAGTTTTTATGTGTGCAAAATGCTTTTCAGAGCGAGAGAATCACTTTTTGACCAACAACGTGATTCTGACCTTACAATGTTGATATTGCTCAAAACTAATGGACATCGCTTCCAAATGGTCGTGTATTGCTTAAATAACCCTTTTGTAAGCAAAATAACACGTTGGCATTGAACGGAACAGAAATATCAACTGTTCTAGTTTTTATGTGTGCAAAATGCTTTTCAGAGCGAGAGAATCACTTTTTGACCAACAACGTGATTCTGACCTTACAATGTTGATATTACTAAAAACCAATGGACCTCGCTTCCAAATGGTCGTGTATTGCTTAAATAACCCTTTTGTAAGCAAAATAACACGTTTGCATTGAACGGAACAGAAATATCAACTGTTCTAGTTTTTATGCGTGCAAAATGCATTTCAGAGCAAGAGAAGCACTTTTCGACCGACAATGTGATTCTGACCTTACAATGTTGATATTGCACAAAACTAATGGACTTCACTTCCAAATGGTCGTGTATTGCTTAAATAACCCTTTTGTAAGCAAAATAACACGTTTGCATTGAACGGAACAGAAATATCAACTGTTCTAGTTTTTATGTGTGCAAAATGCTTTTCAGAGCGAGAGAATCACTTTTCGACCAACAACGTGATTCTGACCTTACAATGTTGATATTGCTCAAAACGAATGGAATTCACTTCCAAAAGGTGGTTTATGCTGAAATAACCCATTTGTAAGCATGATAACACGTTTGCATTGAACGGAACAGAAATATACACTGTTCTAGTTTTTATGTGTGCAAAATGCTTTTCAGAGCGAGAGAATCACTTTTCGACCAACAATGTGATTCTGACCTTACAATGTTGATATTGCTCAAAACTAATGGACTTCACTTCCAAATGGTCGTGTATTGCTTAATTAACCCTTTTGTAAGCATAATAACACGTTTGCATTGAACGGAACAGAAATATCAACTGTTCTAGTTTTTATGTGTGCAAAATGCTTTTCAGAGCGAGAGAATCACTTTTTGACCAACAACGTGATTCTGACCTTACAATGTTGATATTGCTCAAAACTAATGGACATCGCTTCCAAATGGTCGTGTATTGCTTAAATAACCCTTTTGTAAGTGTTGGGAAAAACGGTCTGTCTAGTTACTGGACCAGATGAAATGAGACGGAGAGGTAATAAAGTCTATCGGCACGAGGACCTTGGATTTATTAAGTAAAGTGGCAACGGTTATACAGAGTCATAAGCGTGAGAAATCGAATATGTCTAAGTCCCTAATCAGCGCTGATGGTTCGTCCGGAGCTTCGCCTCCGTGGAAGGTCTGCTTCAGAAGAAGGTGAAGAGTCCCAGAGTGATACAGTCTTATGCTGTATCTCCTCGTGATGAGGTGTGTGCGTTTGAGATGTGTGTGGTTCTGTGTGTTTTTACTTGACCTTGGTTCCCAGGCACTAGTGTATGCATGTATATCTTCTTGTGTTCCTCCTTACGGGGGAGAGCTTCAGAGCATCACCTGTTGTGGTCCTCCCATCCTTGAGGATGACTGGTGCATTGTCTGAGTGTCTACCATCTGCCGGGAGGAGATATGCAACCCGGTATCACGCCATTGCGTGCTCCTGCGCACGAACGTTAATCTATTGAAGCGTGTTCCCGAGCACGATAGTCCGACTTTTTGCGTGTTACACAAAACGAAATGTAAACCAATGCATTCTGAATGGGAGTGTTCTAAGACAATTAACGTTCTCCACAAAACGCTACGAGAGAGAGAGAAAGAGAGAGCGGGAGGGACAGAGAGAGAGAGAGAGAGCGAGAGAGAGGCTTCAGAAAGGGTGTGCGCAGATAGTACAGTGCACCCTAGTTATGTTTATGCCAAAACCTATATATATAATTAGGCTATAATTATATTATTTAGCGTGTAATGAGACAATCTATAGCCAAATTGTCGAAGATGCCCGAGAATCTTTCGGGATATCAGCATGGGAAATCGGCGAATCAGACCCATGAATCTATTGTAGCGACCCTGGGACAGTTAAATAGTTTGTGTGTTATGTGTTACATTATATTTCGTTGTCCGTTATGCCAGTTGTTCTATGTGCATGTATTGTAATGTTATTCTTGTCAAACAGCGTGTGGGGCGAATCATTAGGTCAGCTGGGGGAGGGCCTTGGAAGAACAGGAGGGTGGGGGCCTGCACGCGAGTGAGACCGTGTTGCCGGGGTAACCGGGGTTTGTTTGGGTCCGGTTTTCAGCTGTTGGTTTCAATGTTGTTACAATGTTACGGGTTTCAGTGACCTGGTTTTTGGTCCATTAAAACTACCTTCAACTAATGACTCGACATGATTATGTCACCGGCGAGGTCGTTACACTATAAAGAAACACGTCATCTCAAGCGGGAGAGAAAGTTTGCGGTGCTGGTTTGTGTCACCAACCCAGCAACCCAGTCGCCAAGAAAAAACGTTGACAGTGCACGTTTCCATGAACACTGGATACGTAGCATTTCAACGTAAAAAATAGCGTGTTATACCTACAGTATCCACGTGTGCCGCTGTGGAGGCGGGTTTCGGGGTTTGGGACACGATTGTTTAGGGGGGGGGGGAGACTGTTGTTGACCGGGGAGGGGGGGGGGGGGGGAGACACGTTTGTTGAGGGGGGGGGGACACACGATTGTAGGGGGGGGGGGGGGGGAACACACCAACCCAGCAACCCAGTCGCCAAGAAAAAACGTTGACGGTGCACGTTTCCATGAACACTGGATACGTAGCATTTCAACGTAAAAAATAGCGTGTTATACCTACAGTATCCACGTGTGCCGCTGTGGAGGCGGGTTTCGGGGTTTGGGACACGATTGTTTAGGGGGGGTGGGGGGAGACTGTTGTTGACCGGGGAGGGGGGGGGGGGGGGAGACACGTTTGTTGAGGGGGGGGGGGGACACACGATTGTAGGGGGGGGGGGGGGGGACACACCAACCCAGCAACCCAGCAACCCAGTCGCCAAGAAAAAACGTTGACGGTGCACGTTTCCATGAACACTGGATACGTAGCATTTCAACGTAAAAAATAGCGTGTTATACCTACAGTATCCACGTGTGCCGCTGTGGAGGCGGGTTTCGGGGTTTGGGACACGATTGTTTAGGGGGGGGGGGGGGGGGGGGGGGAGACTGTTGTTGACCGGGGAGGGGGGGGGGGGGGGGGGGGGGGGAGACACGTTTGTTGAGGGGGACGACGACACACGATTGTAGGGGGGGGGACACACGTTAGTTGAAGGGGGGGGGGGGGGGGGACACGTTTGTTGAGGGGGGGAGACACGTTTGTATCCTAACAACAAAACAAGTTAACAAAAGCCCCATTTGTCAACTGAGAACCCCAATTCCCAGAATCCCCCGCGGCTCCGGAACACAGCGTAGCTTATATTAATCTTTATTATCTGAATGGGAAATGCAATATTTTAGGACAGATACACCATTAAACGCGTTTCTAATGACATTTCTTGCGAGAAATGTACATTTTCCTTACATAATCTTCAGTCAGTGAATGTGTATGATCTTTATTAATCTTTATTATCTGAATGGGAAATGCAATATTTTAGGACAGATACACCATTAAACGCGTTTCTAATGACTTTTCTAGCGAGAAATGTACATTTTCCTTACATAATCTTCAGTCAGTGAATGTGTATGATCTTTATTAATCTTTATTATCTGAATGGGAAATGCAATATTTTAGGACCGATTCACCGTTAAACGTGTTTCTAATAACATTTCTAGCGAGAAATATACTTTTTACTTGCATAATCTTTAGTCAGTGATTGTGTCTGATCTTTAGTTTTATAGTTATTAGGATTTGATCGGCTCGCTCGCATGTTTCAACGACGTCAGGTTGCTTTCGCTAAACTAGCAGCTCACGTGCTTCCTGCGTTTGTGTTATTAAACTGTTACTTTATGTAACTTTTAATGATATCATCTTGTTAGAAACACGTATATCTGAGAGCCAACCCAGTCGCCAAAAGCATACGTTGACAGTGTACTTTTCGTGAACACTGGATTACGTCGCATTTCAACATAAAATAGCGTGTTATACACACTCACACACACGCACGCACACGCACAGACACACACACACACACACGCACGCACGCACACACACACACACGCACACGGTCGTGCGCAGGAGCACGCAATCGCGTGACACCGGGTTGAAAGAAAGACGTCAACTCTGGAGTGACCGAAAATTTGCGGTGCTGGTTTGTGTGACGTAAGTTCAACTATGATTGACTGCTATTTAAAAACGGTTGAATGCTTGAAATACTAAGATTATGGAGTTGATAGTGCAAATAATTATATTGCCGTTGTCAAAGAATATTAACAGGTATTAACAGCTAATAACAGATAACAAAAGCGTTGCTTCATAGGCTAATGTAGGCCTACGTCGCCACCTGTCCCTCGGGTAGGCTAGCTAGTTCGTTAGTAATTGAAATTGAACAATGAGAAAGGCTTAGATAAGTACCATACACAGCATCATGTTAGAAGGTAATTTACACAATGTAGTCGGCTGTTTGTAAAAAATAGTTTGTTTTTAGTGATTTACTTTTTTCTCCCTGCAGCTTCAAATAAGCATCATACATCTTAACTATCTCTCTGCCAATGCTAATATTTTACATCTATAATCTTTCTTATCTATCTACTATCTGTGTATCTAATCTGTTTTGTTTATCTGTCTATTCGGTTTGTCTGTGTCTTTGTAAATTAGGTAATCTTTCAATATGTCAGGCAGCACATGTAAAACATGCCCCTCCTGCAAAACCATTCTGCCTTGCGCTAAAAAGGTTTGCAGGCACTGCAAAATGGTCCAGCCTGTAAAGGAACGCCTCAAAATTGCCTTGAGAAAATTTGAGGCTAAGCGGGAAGAGTGGGCGTCTTCCCGCAAGAAGAACCACAACATGGCTGTTGTCAAGCAGGAAATGTTCCTCCTGGTATGTAAACAATCCAGATTAATTATGTTCTACCTTTAACTGTCTGAATCACTATTGCTTTGAATAGTAGGTCTTTTTTGATTACTACAGGCAAAACATTAACATGCTGTGATTTCCTTACAGCTCGAAAAGCTTCAAGCAGCAGGATATAAACCTGTCCTGCTGCTTGGAAAAGCCACTAAAAAGAGCCATGTGGTCAAGGTGTTCACACCTCGTTGCACCTTGGCCACATTTGCGGAGGAGTCCCTCAAAAAAATGGGCTCCATCCATGAGTACATTTGTCAAGGTATGATTCTTTATTTTTATAAATTCCACACACCCTCTGCTTTGTTTACCAAAATACTAACTGCATCTTGTTATTTGTCCACCACATTCATTTTTATCATGGAACTATTGCTACAATTTTTTTGGTTGCCATTTGCAATTTAATAACCCTTTGCAACACTTTTCAAACTTGCACAGGATGGACCCCTTTTGCAAGTGGGACTGCAGAGGGGCCAGAAGAGGGCAGGGGGACCACTCAGGTGAAGACATACAGGAATATCTATGACAATTAAAGAGGCTAATCCTATATATTGTTATATACTGCATATATACTCCAATATATTATGCTACAAATTACAATATACTAAGTCAGCTGTATAAGTGCTAACCTCTTTTCATGTTTGTTTATGGTTATTTATGTGTATAGATGTGTATAGATCTGTATGGTCTTAATTTCATATTTTTTAAAACTGAATTTACACTTGCACTGTTGAAGTTCCACTGTTGGACTTTGAGTGAGTGTTATCTTATGTCATCTTAGATGGACATGGACATGGGAGAGGTGGAGGACAGGGCCGTGCAGGTGGAGGAGGGGGAGGAGGTGGCCCTGCAGGTGGAGGAGGGGGAGGAGGTGGCCCTGCAGTTGGAGGAGGTGGCCCTGCAGGTGGAGGAGGGGGAGGAGGTGGCCCTGCAGTTGGAGGAGGTGGCCCTGCAGGTGGAGGAGGTGGAGGAGGTGGCCCTGCAGGTGGAGGAGGTGGCCCTGCAGGTGGAGGAGGTGGCCCTGCAGGTGGAGGAGGGGGCCCTGCAGGTGGAGGAGGGGGCCCTGCAGGTGGAGGAGGTGGCCCTGCAGGTGGAGGAGGGGGCCCTGCAGGTGGAGGAGGGGGCCCTGCAGGTGGAGGAGGGGGCCCTGCAGGTAGAGGAGGGGGCCCACCCGGACACGGAAGGACCAGGTATGGATTTTTCAATTAAAGCATGCATGAGAAGGTACTAAGTGTCATACAAATAAACATCATTGCCTGAATGAGTAATATTTTATTTTCCATTCCAACAGCGGTCTCTACTGTGCAGAGGAAGCGGAGGAGAAAAGGTATGTTCAGAATGTCTGTACAGATCGAATTGCTAATTGACTACTATTCTTTTCACCATAGCATTACATTTATTGTAGTTATTTTGGAAAAAGGACTGTAATAAGAATGTTGGTTATGACCATTTGAGTCTTTGTTTGAATACCTCAACATTTCTTTCCTACAGAGCATCACAGCCAGAAGGGGCTTGAAAAAAGGAACAAGACTTTACCGAAGAGTAAGATGAAATAGTTTGTAACGATCAGAGCACTGACAAACCCTTTACACAATTTATAATTATGGAATTGTAAATTATTCTCCTGTGTATTCATAGCAGCGATTACAGCATTAATACAGTATTAATAATTACTGTTATTGATTTTATATTTGCGGTATTTTATATTTGCCAGTGGATAAGCATAGATGGTTTTGTTGTGAAAAACATGTTTTTTATATTTTCAGATTGCCCCTACCATATTGGTCGTGACTCCTTCGAAATAAGGAGTTACGGGAAGGAGAGGATGAGAAAGGTTTGACAGACCCATAAAGACCCAGCAAAAACACATGCGTGATTAACTGTAGGAATGACATTCTCGCTGATTGATCATGAGCATGCATATTAAGTGCATACTGTAAATGTAATTTACTCATGTATACAAGTAATTTGCATAAATATTTTGGAATAGTACCGTCAATGCATTTTGTCTATCAAACTCATAGGCTAACACTGAATTTATTATCTTACTAATGAATTTATGGTTCCTTTCCTTGATAGGGCATTAAAGAAGTCCTTGTTGATTGGCAGCCTTGCCCAGTTTGGTATGTATTTAATTTGGTTTCTTTCTGTTTCACTGGGTTTTTTTAAACCACTTCATTGCTTTTCCGAGTATTCTATATTATACCATATTATTTTGCACCATCTTGGTGCAAAATAGCTGCTGCTATTTTAACGTTTAACAGTAGTTCTTCCACCAAACACACTTGCCAACCAGATTTCCTATCAAGTGGTTTCATCATTCCCTTTCTTATGTGTCATACACTATTACATTATTAGATCTTGAATTATTAGAAAATGACTTGAAAGTGTGGTATTGCTCAAGAACAAAAATGTGCAAAGATTGGGCTTGATTTGTAATTGCCTTTATAGATGAGAATCAATATAAAGTAGGTATATACTGTGTGTTATGTAAGTGGAGTTCGACCAATCATCACAAAACGGTTCATTGATATATTATTTGTTCTCTTTTCAGTGGGAAGGAGTGGGCCAGGTCCTGGCAGCCAAAAGATTTGAATTAGTCCCCCTGCCCTCTTCAAATAAAAACATATTTTCAGTCTTTCTAGAATGTGGTGCTACTCCTGATACATGATTGCCCTGCCATTCAAATGTGGTCACTAAGAGCTTAATGACACACACACACATATATATATATATATATATATATATATATATATATATATGTATGGACACAACAGTTAATATAAATATGAATTCCAGTCTGTAGGCAGTACATGGTGGGTAAAGTTAAAGTAACTCAAAAGTTGTGGGCTGAAGGGTCTCTAGCTAATAGAGTAGTAGCAGCAATTAATTGAGTATTGGATATATATATAGTATTGGATATATATATATATATATATATATATATATATATATCCAATATTTTAGGACAGATTGACCATTAAACGTGTTTCTAATAACATTTCTAGCGAGAAATATACTTTTTACTTGCATAATCTTCAGTCAGTGAATGTGTCTGATCTTTTGTTCGATAGTTAGTTTTATGGTCTCCCTAGCATGTTTCAAAGACGTCAGGTTGCTAGGGACGCGACGATCTAGTTGTGGGCCAGCAGAGGGTAACATTTATACCGAATTTGGCCTGTAACCAAATGTATGATATGCTATACGTATAGCCTAGTTTATATGTTATAAATATTTGTTATATGGTCTGGTTATACCTGAACTTGGTTAAAGATGTTCAATGGTCAGATACAGATCATGTTATAACGATAATTGAATAAAAGTTATGGTCTACTTATAGATAGAATATTACACGACGTAATAATTGTATACATATAATAGCCTATATTTTAATATTAAATTAATTAATTACAATAACGGCTTTAAACATGTGACATGCCTACGTTTTTTGGGCCTTTTCTTTTCAATGGGCCTGCGTCAACGTCACGTGACTCTCGGCAAACCACGTTGGTTAAAGACGGCAATGGAGCTTGGTTAGGAAATAGAAAGATATACCATGAAAATATCTTCCCGTAACGGGGCAAACAAGGTGTCATTTGTCATCTACGTTTCGAGGCGATTGCAACGGTGCCATGCATGACCATATTTGACTATGTTTCAGGGTAGTAATTAGCTGTCGATTTTGGAGGCCTTTATAGATAATAACCAGCTATAGATTTGCTACCCGATGGAGTTTTCTGACAAATTACATGTTATTTAGCATCTACATTAGCAGCTGAGTCCAATGAGATCAAGCTCGACCTTGTGCCACACAGAGATCATGCCCTAGACCATAGGTGTACCATGTAAAATACAGGGGCCATGTAGGGCCGTGGAGTGTCATGCTTTGTGTCATTGGACTCAGCTCAATGTGTAGATGCTAAATAACATGTCATTTGTCACAAACTTTTATCGGGAAGCAAATCAATAGCTGGTCATTATTGATTAAGGCCTCCAATTTCGACAGCTAATTACTACCATTAAACATGTTTGAATGTGTTCATGTGTGGCACCGTTGCAATCGCCTGGAAGCGTAGATATTGAAGGACATCTTGTTTGCCCTCTTACGCACCGGCCCTACAAGAAATTACTCAGCAAGTGCTCCATCTTGTTGCACCTCACCCAGCGGCTCGCTTACAAGATTTTGGTCTGAAGTTCTACCCAAACCTACACCCTAGCCATCCAACATGCATATCTGAGAATCAGGCCTCTCTTTAATAATGACAAAAAGTTATGAGAGAAACACACATTAACTTTTTGTTATCTCATAAGCGGCGTGGTGCCGGCTCCTTTTGACCTTTTGACCCCCGACTTCAAAAACGTGGCCACAGGCCAGCTGTGTCTACACACCTTTAGCCACAAATGTACACCTCCATCCCACAAAAAATGGGGACTAGAAACTAGCCTCTGTCTTATGTACATTTACTGTACTGTTGGAGGTCACGCCCCTTTGCCGACCTTTTCGAGATAGCTAGGGATGCTAAAATGTTTACACACATTTCCCGGGGCCCCGTGTACGACATATCCGAGATTTGGAGTTCTAGCCCTTAAAGAAAAAAAGTTTTCCCAAATGGAGTGTCATTTGGACAAAGCCCCTCAGAAGTGTAGCCTGCAAGACCTAATGGTTCAGAATGTGGTGGAAAAACAGTTTTTGAGATAGGAAGGTCCTACCGCCCTGAAATTTTAATACCTTGTTCTAGGGCCTAACTGGGACCTCCGCACCGAAACTTGGCCCGGTCGGACCCCGAGGGCAGGAAGGGGGGGCCCTTCCTGTCCGAGACTTGGCCCGGTCAGACCCCGAGGGCAGGCCCCCCCTTCCTGCCCTCGGGGTCCGACCGGGCCAAGTTTCGGTGCGGAGGTCCCAGTTAGGCCCTAGAATAAGGTATTAAAATTTCAGGGCGGTAGGACCTTCCTATCTCAAAAACTTTTTCCACCACATTCTGAAAAAAAACTTTTTTTCTCTAAGGGCTAGAACTCCAAATCTCGGATATGTCGTACACGGGGCCCCGGGAAATGTGTGTAAACATTTTAGCATCTCTAGCTATCTCGAAAAGGTGGAAAAAGGGGCGTGACCTCCAACAGTAGAGTAAATGTATATGACAGAGGTTATGTTTCTAGTCCCCATTTACTGTGGGATGTAGGTGTACATTTGTGGCTTAAGGTGGGTAGACACAGCTGGCCTGTGGACACGTTTTTGAAGTCTGGGGTCAAAAGGTCAAAACCGGCACCACACCGCTTATGAGATAACAAAAAGTTAATGTGCATTTCTCTCATAACTTGTCCTTAAAGTGACTGTCAACGTATGCTTTTGGCGACTGGGTTGCCATAACACAAAGGTTCAAAATAGTTTTTCATCAACCCCCAAACCTTGACATTCTTTCTCATTATAACAAGATATTTCTCGAATCTCATCCACTTCTGAAATTGTATATATGAATAAAATTCATAGTATCCGCGTTTACATGGCACATCTGATCCGCATAGATTTCTATGCGTCATAGATCTCTTCCTAAAATGTGATCCGAATGTACTGTATACATGGCAGTAACAAAAGTGTCCGTTAAGTCTCGTGCATAGAAATCTATGCGGAACAGATGTGTCCATGTCAATAAGGCTAGTGAGGTTATAGCACTATTTATTCTCACCCACCCCATCTTGAATTGAAGAGATAGATTTTTTTATTTTTTTATTTTAAACATAGCAATAACAATGATCATTTGTGTACATCAAGCGAGGCACGAAACCACACCATCAACTAAGTTGCTTGTTCTCTTGCATCTTCCTCATCCTCGCTGGTGTCTGGACTGACCAGGCCCATCGGATCACATTCCTCTTCCTCACAAACATCAAGGAGGACAGAGGCCAATGGACCTAGAGCAGTCTTATACCGCTGCAGGACCATTTGATGTCGTTCTTCCACTTCCGCAAGTCTTCTTGCCAAGAGACAGTGAAGTCCATTTTCATCTTCTACAAGTAGAGGACAGAAAACCCAACGACGTTAATATATATTGAAACATCCCCATCTAATTGAATACATTAAATGGGATCCCCAAAACTTGTCTTTAACTTACCGTATCTTGCAAGCTCCGTCTTGAGGGCCACTCCCAGGTTCTGCAACCACGTACAGTGCTGGGCCATCTCCAACACCAGGATAGGGAGCTCCTCTTCCAGCCGTGTTTTCAGCATTTCCTGGTCGTGCAGTCGTTTCTTGACCCCGATTGTTACTAATGATCCAAAATATTAAGATCAATACATGAGTATCTGGCATAACATTTAGCAATGCAACCATAATGGAAACAGAATTTAGAAATGATGTTTCTTTCCCAAAATCGTTTTATATATTACAAAACCACCATTATATTTAATATATCATTTCAGGATAGTTCACTATTCCGATATACTGCATGACATTTTAAAAGCATTGAAAAATGCATACCACTGCCATAGTCCTCCCATGGCCATATTGCGCCAGTGCTCTGTCCAGCCAAAGAGTGGTCAACCAAGGCCACATCAATCCTTTTGGAGAGGTCTGCAACAAGACTGTTGTATTTATCAATCTCCTGGAGAAGGCGCTTTTTGTCTTCCGTCAACTTTCTTCGGAGACGATGGCGAAGCTTGTTGCTGTCTAGATTGTTTAGGAGAAACGTAATATGCAGACACAAAAACCTTGTATAGGTTATATTAAAAACAATATAGATACATTGTTAGGTATACCGGATAACTCAAGAAAAAGCCTACATACCATTCTGACGGTAGAGGGTTTGTTTCTGTTGCTTTAGACCCAGATGGAGACCCTCAATGGACTGCTGGAGAACGTGCAGACCCGTTACTGGGGTCTCTGTAGATATCCGTTAGGGTGAAATTAAGCTCAGTGTACTGCATTCTATACAATGCAACCGAGTTTTCTAGATTTTTGCAGCACTAATGCTTCACTGATTGTGTATTATTTTGATTACCGTTTGAACACAAATTTCTGTAAGGAAACTGCAAAAAGGCATGTATATTGTTCTGTCCTCACCGCTCTCTGCCCATTCCTTGACTTCAGCAATCCACTGTACAGCCATTGCATTTGAGCACTGCAGGTCCTTCTGCAGTTGTGACAGCCTCTCTGCCTCTTCTTCTGCCCTTTTAGATGTCTAAAATATTTACAATAATTACAATAGGAACTCAGTCTGCCTAACAACTGGCACAAAAACATACATGAATATGAAACATACCTTCACATATCTTGTGGAGAGGGCCTTGTGTAGCGTCTCTGCTTTGTGATGGTTCCAACCCATTGCATGCACAGTGAGCATGTCCACACGTGCTGGTATAAGGAGAATTACATTATGTTCTGCAATCTATGAGCAATATTAGATGATAGCATAAACTCAGACCAAAGTGACTTACCTGCTTTTGACATGTACTTTGTTGTCAGGGCACAACGGGAGAGGTAGCTGTTTATTTGCTCCACCTCCTCACCGGCAGTTGTGCCTGCTCCCTTCTGATTCCGACCACTCCATTTTATCTGTTGCAAGGATGGGTGGATTTGGGGTTCATTAGAGCCAATGAAGCAGTTGGAAAACGTGGACAAATATTATGGAAAAGGAATTCAGCTTAAAGCTGTCCATTCCTATAGTAACACATGGCGTATTCATTTGAAAATAACAGATAACAGACATACCTCACACTTGGTAGCATGAGCTCTTGCATGCATGATGCTCAGGAAGGGCTTCATTTCTGTGAGGCTCTTGAGAGCTGGAATGACCGAAGCAACTTTTTGTAGGTATGGCCAGTATTTGCATGCCACATCCATAGCAAAAAACTGTGCCTTGCTTGGGAGAAGCTCCCTTTGGAGATACATAGGATACGCAAATATCTCTCCTCGGTACATGTTAAGGGCTTTTAAAAGGAAGCCATGCCGACACACCGCAACCTCAACGCCTTCCTCATCCAGTTTAGAGGCCCGCCTAGAGGTCTGCCTTGCTGCTGCCCATTGAGAGTCTCCACATGTGCCTCTCCCCTTTATCTGTGAATATAGTGCATACACATATTGTTAATGTAATTCACGACAAAAGAGTAGGGAGTATGGAATACTTCTAGAAGTCCAGGAAATGCAATGATTCCTTTAGTAACAGAACTATTTGAGTGTTTAAACTTAGCTTAAACTTACATTCTTCACCGCCATCTGTATTGTGTTGACAAAATCAGACACCTCACTGTCTTGGGCTAGAAATAGCCCATCAAAAAAGGGAGTGTCATTAGATCTAGGGGAAAAATATATAACATCCATTACCTGCTCTTGTTGACTCGACTCAATTACCAAAGAGAACTTAAAGTGCACCTTCCAGTATGGCCAAAGCGATAAAGCTTCCTGTTGCCATCTGCTGACACTGCTACCATTTCAGGTGTGCAGGCAGGGCAGGTGAAAGGGGTATCACAGCAGAGCTGGTCTTTCTCAAAGGAGGCGTATGCAAACTCAAGAAAGCTCCTCTGCAGGGCATCCCCGTTGATCTGTCCAGACTAGAAAGTATATCAGAATATGGAAAACATTTTTGAGATAGTCAAAAAAAAAATAAAAAAATTGCTGACAATATTGGTGAGCATAATAAATAGTATTGCTGATGTCACTTACTCTTCCTGCACACAGTGTGCGATGTTCCAGCATTTTTGCAAGGGCTTGCCTGGAGAATCCAGGTGAGATCAACTTCAGCTCCTGAAAGGTGTTGAGGAGGTCCACCGTGTAGATTGTGGAAGCATTTGCAGAAGCTGGCCAATATCCACTCCTGACTAGGTCTCTCACATCAGGGGCCCACTGCTGCAGGCATGTTTGGCACACATAACGTGGCAAATGCAAATCATAACGCCCTAACGAAAAAAACAACATTAGTCATAATCATTGACACATATTGTAATTAGACTAACAGAAGTCTAAATAGAGAACTGGTTTCTACCATTGATGGTAATCAAGATGACTGGTTTCCCAGCTTCCACTGTGAAGCTAGGGACCTGGCAGGTGCAGTGCTGTGCTGGCATTGTGGGTAAAATGCGATCTGTCGAAAAGAAAAGTGAACATTCTGTATATGGCAGCAGACTGAATAAACAAGATAAGGATCAGGAAGTCTAGACAGGTAGATTTGTCAGACCTTACCTTGCTCATGTGTGGCATATATTCCAGTCTCTCCTCTTGAGATACATGTGGATGGGGGAATGGCTTTAAAGAAGCCATCCACCACGCTGTCCCTGTTGTGGAGTGGCCGTTTGCTGTGGTTATGCATGTCGCAGGCCCCACAAAACCACTGCTCCGGAAGGCACTCTCTGCACCTAAGCAGACAAAACACTCAAGTCAAGTCACTCAATTTATATGATATACTTTTTTTAGTGTACATAGATACATTCTATTATTTGATTGATGAACATCCAACCTTATAACAGCCGGCTTGTGGCAGAAGCAACACAATGGCTTGCCAACAGCCTCAGATTCCAAAAGGCATCTGAGGTGGTACGGCCGTGCTTCCTCCCAACGGTCAGAGGCTTTCTGCTGCCTAACAGACCACGATGATGCTGCGCTTCTCTCAGGCTCAGCAGGACAGGGGCTTGAATCCAGTAGGGCAGAAAGCCTCTCCATGTTTTGTTCTGCAAATAAAATATAACCAAATGATCTACATTCTATATACAGTATTTGGATTTCAGAATTAAACACTGTATATTTACCAAACATCTCTTGAGGATTTTGCTGTGCTCTGGGTAAGGGCAAGGAATCCTCTGAAGGAAGTGCCAACACCTCAGTGTCCATGCCTGTTAAACAGTACATGACAGATTAATATATCTCTACGGCAGACACTCAAGTGCTTGCACTGCTGCAAGAAACTCATTTGACAGTAAGTACGTCAATCAAACGGTCGTACGGCACTCCCTCTCCCCCGCTCCCATGTACTTGTACTTGGAATGGGTAGAGTCAGCGTTGAAGGAGAGGGGGTAGGACCATTTGAGTTGTGTATTTTCAAAATCTGCTGGCGTTTCGCAAATCCCATACCCAACCTTTAACGGTCCAAATGTTACAAATCGACTTTGACCCACGGGAACGAAAAATCGAATAATAGAAAATTCTGACCCATCCCTAATTGCCATGGGTAATTGTTTGTCACCAAATTAAACTAATCTGAATTTGCACATAAACAAACCTGTAGTTAGGCCACTCCATCGGTCTGCACGGCCTGTATGGCCCGCACGGCCTCCACGTCTCCCTCTGGCCTTGCCGCGTCCGCTCCGTTTGGTTGAGCTCCGTGGTGAATCCCCTCCAGATCTTGCCCGATTGACATTCTCCGCAGCCTCCTGTGTGTTTAAGTCCAACATCTTGTTAGACGGAGTTTCTGAGGTACTGAAACATTCATTTCATGTACAAGTTCAAGTTCAGTTAATGTACAAAAGGTTGTTACCATGGCTTCTGCAAGGAATTGGTCATGCATCAACCCAACGGCAAGGTGTCTTCCTTCTGTGCGGGGGTCACGGAGATCCAGGTCAAACAACTTGTCCATAGCAACACGAGAGAAAAGTTACAGCGATAGAATGAATAGAACTACTGCCGACAATCGATCTTGAGAATGCTTGTAAGATTAGCAGTCCTATCTATATGTCGCTCGAGAGCAGCGTCATAGAGCTCGTAAGTTCGCCCCTTCCGGTAGGCCCCTCATGGGACCTCTGAGATCGAAAAATATGAATGGGTTTCAATGGAGAGAAAGTAATTATTTTCTGGTCCCCGTCTTTATATGTGCTGGATTACACATATGTATACGTAGCGGAAGAGTCGGAGCCAGGCTGAGCCAAAGTCGGCGCATTTTCCACATAGCCTGCATTAATAGAGTCATTTTTTTGTTTTTATAGTTTTTTATAGCTGCTAGGCGTAAAGAGTTCACCTTTCAAAGCGGGATGTTTATTGCGGGGGAGGAGCCACGGCGGCAGTCGTGATCGTAATTTCCGGTTAGTGCACCACGGAGTACTCGATTTGGAACAGCACTCACATCTGAAAAATTAACGTAGTAGATAGTAGGGATAGTATACTTCCTTTAAGTATACTCATGGAAGTACAGGTATTGGAACACGGCAGCCTTAACAGCATAGCCTATTTGTATAATAAGGGAAATAATTACTTTTCCAAAGCCAAAACTTACTTTATTTTTCAAGTTTTACAAAGAAGAAATCTAAAAATCATTGTACAAGATACTGTGTGTGTGTGTGTGTGTGTGTATGTGTGTGTGTGTGTGTGTGTGTGTGTGTGTGTGTGCGTGCGTGCGCGCGCGCAGCGCGCGCGCGCGTGTGTGTCTGTGCGTGTGCGTGCGTGTGTGTGTGTGTGTGTGTATAACACGCTATTTTATGTTGAAATGCGACGTAATCCAGTGTTCACGAAAGGTACACTGTCAACGTATGCTTTTGGCGACTGGGTTGGCTCTCAGATATACGTGTTTCTAACAAGATGATATCATTAAAAGTTACATAAAGTAACAGTTTAATAACACAAACGCAGGAAGCACGTGAGCTGCTAGTTTAGCGAAAGCAACCTGACGTCGTTGAAACATGCGAGCGAGCCGATCAAATCCTAATAACTATAAAACTAAAGATCAGACACAATCACTGACTAAAGATTATGCAAGTAAAAAGTATATTTCTCGCTAGAAATGTTATTAGAAACACGTTTAACGGTGAATCGGTCCTAAAATATTGCATTTCCCATTCAGATAATAAAGATTAATAAAGATCATACACATTCACTGACTGAAGATTATGTAAGGAAAATGTACATTTCTCGCTAGAAAAGTCATTAGAAACGCGTTTAATGGTGTATCTGTCCTAAAATATTGCATTTCCCATTCAGATAATAAAGATTAATAAAGATCATACACATTCACTGACTGAAGATTATGTAAGGAAAATGTACATTTCTCGCTAGAAATGTCATTAGAAACGCGTTTAATGGTGTATCTGTCCTAAAATATTGCATTTCCCATTCAGATAATAAAGATTAATATAAGCTACGCCGTGTTCGGAGCCGCGGGGGATTCTGGGAATTGGGGTTCTCAGTTGACAAATGGGGCTTTTGTTAACTTGTTTTGTTGTTAGGATACAAACGTGTCTCCCCCCCTCAACAAACGTGTCCCCCCCCCCCCCCCCCCTTCAACTAACGTGTGTCCCCCCCCTACAATCGTGTGTCCCCCCCCCCCCCTCAACAAACGTGTCTCCCCCCCCCCCCCTCCCCGGTCAACAACAGCCTCCCCCCCCCCCCTAAACAATCGTGTCCCAAACCCCGAAACCCGCCTCCACAGCGGCACACGTGGATACTGTAGGTATAACACGCTATTTTTTACGTTGAAATGCTACGTATCCAGTGTTCATGGAAACGTGCACTGTCAACGTTTTTTCTTGGCGACTGGGTTGCTGGGTTGGTGACACAAACCAGCACCGCAAACTTTCTCTCCCGCTTGAGATGACGTGTTTCTTTATAGTGTAACGACCTCGCCGGTGACATAATCATGTCGAGTCATTAGTTGAAGGTAGTTTTAATGGACCAAAAACCAGGTCACTGAAACCCGTAACATTGTAACAACATTGAAACCAACAGCTGAAAACCGGACCCAAACAAACCCCGGTTACCCCGGCAACACGGTCTCACTCGCGTGCAGGCCCCCACCCTCCTGTTCTTCCAAGGCCCTCCCCCAGCTGACCTAATGATTCGCCCCACACGCTGTTTGACAAGAATAACATTACAATACATGCACATAGAACAACTGGCATAACGGACAACGAAATATAATGTAACACATAACACACAAACTATTTAACTGTCCCAGGGTCGCTACAATAGATTCATGGGTCTGATTCGCCGATTTCCCATGCTGATATCCCGAAAGATTCTCGGGCATCTTCGACAATTTGGCTATAGATTGTCTCATTACACGCTAAATAATATAATTATAGCCTAATTATATATATAGGTTTTGGCATAAACATAACTAGGGTGCACTGTACTATCTGCGCACACCCTTTCTGAAGCCTCTCTCTCGCTCTCTCTCTCTCTCTCTGTCCCTCCCGCTTTCTCTTTCTCTCTCTCTCGTAGCGTTTTGTGGAGAACGTTAATTGTCTTAGAACACTCCCATTCAGAATGCATTGGTTTACATTTCGTTTTGTGTAACACGCAAAAAGTCGGACTATCGTGCTCGGGAACACGCTTCAATAGATTAACGTTCGTGCGCAGGAGCACGCAATGGCGTGATACCGGGTTGAGATATGGGGCCCTGGCTCTGGCCCTGACCTGACTATATTCTCATGTATGTGTTATGTGTTAAAAGTTGACTATATTATAAGGTGACTGCCATGTGATGTGCTCATTAAGCTAGGGTAGGAGTTAGCTATATTTATAATGTACATGTGATGTGCTCAGCAGGTTATTTTGCCCCAACATAAGCAAAATAACACGTTGGCATTGAACGGAACAGAAATATCAACTGTTCTAGTTTTTATGTGTGCAAAATGCTTTTCAGAGCGAGAGAATCACTTTTTGACCAACAACGTGATTCTGACCTTACAATGTTGATATTACTAAAAACCAATGGACCTCGCTTCCAAATGGTCGTGTATTGCTTAAATAACCCTTTTGTAAGCAAAATAACACGTTTGCATTGAACGGAACAGAAATATCAACTGTTCTAGTTTTTATGCGTGCAAAATGCTTTTCAGAGCAAGAGAAGCACTTTTCGACCGACAATGTGATTCTGACCTTACAATGTTGATATTGCACAAAACTAATGGACTTCACTTCCAAATGGTCGTGTATTGCTTAAATAACCCTTTTGTAAGCAAAATAACACGTTTGCATTGAACGGAACAGAAATATCAACTTGTAGTTTTTATGTGTGCAAAATGCTTTTAAGAGCGAGAGAATCACTTTATGAACAACAACGTGATTCTGACCTTTGTTACGTATTTTAAACACATAAGCTGTAATTACTATACATAGACACAGGGGGCAGAACACATGAGCTGTGGTTGCTATACATAGCCACAAGGGGCGGGACACATGAGCTGCAATAGCTATTTCAGCCATGGAGGGCAGCACCTTTAGAAAGGTGAGAATAGCGAAACCGGTGCGTTTTATAGGCCATGCATACACAGTATAAAAGCAAGAATTGAAGTCCGAGGAAGGTGTGAAACATCCGGCAAGCCATAGAGAGAGATAGATAGAGAGGATTGCTGTTTGTCGCTCCGCACGTGCGTAATACAATTCCCCTCCTTCTGCTTCGTAGTTACCATACCGAAATACTTAAGTAAATAAAGTGAGTTCAAAGCGATCCTGATTAGACTACTTTCCTTGAAGAAGAACGCAACACCTTACAATGTTGATATTGCTCAAAACGAGTGGAATTCACTTCCAAATGGTCGTGTATTGCTTAAATAACCCTTTTGTATGCAAAATAACACGTTGGCATTGAACGGAACAGAAATATCAACTGTTCTAGTTTTTATGTGTGCAAAATGCTTTTCAGAGCGAGAGAATCACTTTTTGACCAACAACGTGATTCTGACCTTACAATGTTGATATTACTCAAAACGAATGGAATTCACTTCCAAATGGTGGTTTATGCTTAAATAACCCATTTGTAAGCAAAGTAACACGTTTTCATTGAACGAAACAGAAATATCAACTGTTCTAGTTTGTATGCGTGCAAAATGCTTTTCAGAGCGAGAGAATCACTTTTTGACCAACAACGTGATTCTGACCTTAAAATGTTGATATTGCTAAAAACCAATGGACCTCGCTTCCAAATGGTCGTGTATTGCTTAAATAACCCTTTTGTAAGCAAAATAACACGTTTGCATTGAACGGAACAGAAATATCAACTGTTCTAGTTTTTATGCGTGCAAAATGCATTTCAGAGCAAGAGAAGCACTTTTCGACCGACAATGTGATTCTGACCTTACAATGTTGATATTGCACAAAACTAATGGACTTCACTTCCAAATGGTCGTGTATTGCTTAAATAACCCTTTTGTAAGCAAAATAACACGTTTGCATTGAACGGAATAGAAATATCAACTCGTAGTTTTTATGTGTGCAAAATGCTTTTCAGAGCGAGAGAATCACTTTATGACCAACAACGTGATTCTGACCTTACAATGTTGATATTGCTCAAAACGAGTGGAATTCACTTCCAAATGGTCGTGTATTGCTTAAATAACCCTTTTGTATGCAAAATAACACGTTTCCATTGAACGGAACAGAAATATCAACTGTTCTAGTTTTTATGTGTGCAAAATGCTTTTCAGAGCGAGAGAATCACTTTTCGACCAACAACGTGATTCTGACCTTACAATGTTGATATTGCTCAAAACGAATGGAATTCACTTCCAAAAGGTGGTTTATGCTGAAATAACCCATTTGTAAGCATGATAACACGTTTGCATTGAACGGAACAGAAATATACACTGTTCTAGTTTTTATGTGTGCAAAATGCTTTTCAGAGCGAGAGAATCACTTTTCGACCAACAATGTGATTCTGACCTTACAATGTTGATATTGCTCAAAACTAATGGACTTCACTTCCAAATGGTCGTGTATTGCTTAATTAACCCTTTTGTAAGCATAATAACACGTTTGCATTGAACGGAACAGAAATATCAACTGTTCTAGTTTTTATGTGTGCAAAATGCTTTTCAGAGCGAGAGAATCACTTTTTGACCAACAACGTGATTCTGACCTTAAAATGTTGATATTGCTCAAAACGAGTGGAATTCACTTCCAAATGGTCGTGTATTGCTTAAATAACCCTTTTGTAAGCAAAATAACACGTTTTCATTGAACGAAACAGAAATATCAACTGTTCTAGTTTTTATGCGTGCAAAATGCTTTTCAGAGCAAGAGAAGCACTTTTCGACCGACAATGTGATTCTGACCTTACAATGTTGATATTGCACAAAACTAATGGACTTCACTTCCAAATGGTCGTGTATTGCTTAAATAACCCTTTTGTAAGCAAAATAACACGTTTGCATTGAACGGAACAGAAATATCAACTTGTAGTTTTTATGTGTGCAAAATGCTTTTAAGAGCGAGAGAATCACTTTATGAACAACAACGTGATTCTGACCTTACAATGTTGATATTGCTCAAAACGAGTGGAATTCACTTCCAAATGGTCGTGTATTGCTTAAATAACCCTTTTGTATGCAAAATAACACGTTTCCATTGAACGGAACAGAAATATCAACTGTTCTAGTTTTTATGTGTGCAAAATGCTTTTCAGAGCGAGAGAATCACTTTTCGACCAACAACGTGATTCTGACCTTACAATGTTGATATTGCTCAAAACGAATGGAATTCACTTCCAAAAGGTGGTTTATGCTGAAATAACCCATTTGTAAGCATGATAACACGTTTGCATTGAACGGAACAGAAATATACACTGTTCTAGTTTTTATGTGTGCAAAATGCTTTTCAGAGCGAGAGAATCACTTTTCGACCAACAATGTGATTCTGACCTTACAATGTTGATATTGCTCAAAACTAATGGACTTCACTTCCAAATGGTCGTGTATTGCTTAATTAACCCTTTTGTAAGCATAATAACACGTTTGCATTGAACGGAACAGAAATATCAACTGTTCTAGTTTTTATGTGTGCAAAATGCTTTTCAGAGCGAGAGAATCACTTTTTGACCAACAACGTGGTTCTGACCTTACAATGTTGATATTGCTCAAAACTAATGGACATCGCTTCCAAATGGTCGTGTATTGCTTAAATAACCCTTTTGTAAGCAAAATAACACGTTGGCATTGAACGGAACAGAAATATCAACTGTTCTAGTTTTTATGTGTGCAAAATGCTTTTCAGAGCGAGAGAATCACTTTTTGACCAACAACGTGATTCTGACCTTACAATGTTGATATTACTCAAAACGAATGGAATTCACTTCCAAATGGTGGTTTATGCTTAAATAACCCATTTGTAAGCAAAGTAACACGTTTTCATTGAACGAAACAGAAATATCAACTGTTCTAGTTTGTATGCGTGCAAAATGCTTTTCAGAGCGAGAGAATCACTTTTTGACCAACAACGTGATTCTGACCTTAAAATGTTGATATTGCTAAAAACCAATGGACCTCGCTTCCAAATGGTCGTGTATTGCTTAAATAACCCTTTTGTAAGCAAAATAACACGTTTGCATTGAACGGAACAGAAATATCAACTGTTCTAGTTTTTATGCGTGCAAAATGCTTTTCAGAGCAAGAGAAGCACTTTTCGACCGACAATGTGATTCTGACCTTACAATGTTGATATTGCACAAAACTAATGGACTTCACTTCCAAATGGTCGTGTATTGCTTAAATAACCCTTTTGTAAGCAAAATAACACGTTTGCATTGAACGGAACAGAAATATCAACTTGTAGTTTTTATGTGTGCAAAATGCTTTTAAGAGCGAGAGAATCACTTTATGAACAACAACGTGATTCTGACCTTACAATGTTGATATTGCTCAAAACGAGTGGAATTCACTTCCAAATGGTCGTGTATTGCTTAAATAACCCTTTTGTATGCAAAATAACACGTTGGCATTGAACGGAACAGAAATATCAACTGTTCTAGTTTTTATGTGTGCAAAATGCTTTTCAGAGCGAGCGAATCACTTTTTGACCAACAACGTGATTCTGACCTTACAATGTTGATATTACTCAAAACGAATGGAATTCACTTCCAAATGGTGGTTTATGCTTAAATAACCCATTTGTAAGCAAAGTAACACGTTTTCATTGAACGAAACAGAAATATCAACTGTTCTAGTTTGTATGCGTGCAAAATGCTTTTCAGAGCGAGAGAATCACTTTTTGACCAACAACGTGATTCTGACCTTAAAATGTTGATATTGCTAAAAACCAATGGACCTCGCTTCCAAATGGTCGTGTATTGCTTAAATAACCCTTTTGTAAGCAAAATAACACGTTTGCATTGAACGGAACAGAAATATCAACTGTTCTAGTTTTTATGCGTGCAAAATGCATTTCAGAGCAAGAGAAGCACTTTTCGACCGACAATGTGATTCTGACCTTACAATGTTGATATTGCACAAAACTAATGGACTTCACTTCCAAATGGTCGTGTATTGCTTAAATAACCCTTTTGTAAGCAAAATAACACGTTTGCATTGAACGGAATAGAAATATCAACTCGTAGTTTTTATGTGTGCAAAATGCTTTTCAGAGCGAGAGAATCACTTTATGACCAACAACGTGATTCTGACCTTACAATGTTGATATTGCTCAAAACGAGTGGAATTCACTTCCAAATGGTCGTGTATTGCTTAAATAACCCTTTTGTATGCAAAATAACACGTTTCCATTGAACGGAACAGAAATATCAACTGTTCTAGTTTTTATGTGTGCAAAATGCTTTTCAGAGCGAGAGAATCACTTTTTGACCAACAACGTGATTCTGACCTTACAATGTTGATATTGCTCAAAACTAATGGACATCGCTTCCAAATGGTCGTGTATTGCTTAAATAACCCTTTTGTAAGCAAAATAACACGTTGGCATTGAACGGAACAGAAATATCAACTGTTCTAGTTTTTATGTGTGCAAAATGCTTTTCAGAGTGAGAGAATCACTTTTTGACCAACAACGTGATTCTGACCTTACAATGTTGATATTGCTCAAAACGAGTGGAATTCACTTCCAAATGGTCGTGTATTGCTTAAATAACCCTTTTGTATGCAAAATAACACGTTTCCATTGAACGGAACAGAAATATCAACTGTTCTAGTTTTTATGTGTGCAAAATGCTTTTCAGAGCAAGAGAAGCACTTTTCGACCGACAATGTGATTCTGACCTTACAATGTTGATATTGCACAAAACTAATGGACTTCACTTCCAAATGGTCGTGTATTGCTTAAATAACCCTTTTGTAAGCAAAATAACACGTTTGCATTGAACGGAACAGAAATATCAACTTGTAGTTTTTATGTGTGCAAAATGCTTTTAAGAGCGAGAGAATCACTTTATGAACAACAACGTGATTCTGACCTTTGTTACGTATTTTAAACACATAAGCTGTAATTACTATACATAGACACAGGGGGCAGAACACATGAGCTGTGGTTGCTATACATAGCCACAAGGGGCGGGACACATGAGCTGCAATAGCTATTTCAGCCATGGAGGGCAGCACCTTTAGAAAGGTGAGAATAGCGAAACCGGTGCGTTTTATAGGCCATGCATACACAGTATAAAAGCAAGAATTGAAGTCCGAGGAAGGTGTGAAACATCCGGCAAGCCATAGAGAGAGATAGATAGAGAGGATTGCTGTTTGTCGCTCCGCACGTGCGTAATACAATTCCCCTCCTTCTGCTTCGTAGTTACCATACCGAAATACTTAAGTAAATAAAGTGAGTTCAAAGCGATCCTGATTAGACTACTTTCCTTGAAGAAGAACGCAACACCTTACAATGTTGATATTGCTCAAAACGAGTGGAATTCACTTCCAAATGGTCGTGTATTGCTTAAATAACCCTTTTGTATGCAAAATAACACGTTGGCATTGAACGGAACAGAAATATCAACTGTTCTAGTTTTTATGTGTGCAAAATGCTTTTCAGAGCGAGAGAATCACTTTTTGACCAACAACGTGATTCTGACCTTACAATGTTGATATTACTCAAAACGAATGGAATTCACTTCCAAATGGTGGTTTATGCTTAAATAACCCATTTGTAAGCAAAGTAACACGTTTTCATTGAACGAAACAGAAATATCAACTGTTCTAGTTTGTATGCGTGCAAAATGCTTTTCAGAGCGAGAGAATCACTTTTTGACCAACAACGTGATTCTGACCTTAAAATGTTGATATTGCTAAAAACCAATGGACCTCGCTTCCAAATGGTCGTGTATTGCTTAAATAACCCTTTTGTAAGCAAAATAACACGTTTGCATTGAACGGAACAGAAATATCAACTGTTCTAGTTTTTATGCGTGCAAAATGCATTTCAGAGCAAGAGAAGCACTTTTCGACCGACAATGTGATTCTGACCTTACAATGTTGATATTGCACAAAACTAATGGACTTCACTTCCAAATGGTCGTGTATTGCTTAAATAACCCTTTTGTAAGCAAAATAACACGTTTGCATTGAACGGAATAGAAATATCAACTCGTAGTTTTTATGTGTGCAAAATGCTTTTCAGAGCGAGAGAATCACTTTATGACCAACAACGTGATTCTGACCTTACAATGTTGATATTGCTCAAAACGAGTGGAATTCACTTCCAAATGGTCGTGTATTGCTTAAATAACCCTTTTGTATGCAAAATAACACGTTTCCATTGAACGGAACAGAAATATCAACTGTTCTAGTTTTTATGTGTGCAAAATGCTTTTCAGAGCGAGAGAATCACTTTTCGACCAACAACGTGATTCTGACCTTACAATGTTGATATTGCTCAAAACGAATGGAATTCACTTCCAAAAGGTGGTTTATGCTGAAATAACCCATTTGTAAGCATGATAACACGTTTGCATTGAACGGAACAGAAATATACACTGTTCTAGTTTTTATGTGTGCAAAATGCTTTTCAGAGCGAGAGAATCACTTTTCGACCAACAATGTGATTCTGACCTTACAATGTTGATATTGCTCAAAACTAATGGACTTCACTTCCAAATGGTCGTGTATTGCTTAATTAACCCTTTTGTAAGCATAATAACACGTTTGCATTGAACGGAACAGAAATATCAACTGTTCTAGTTTTTATGTGTGCAAAATGCTTTTCAGAGCGAGAGAATCACTTTTTGACCAACAACGTGATTCTGACCTTAAAATGTTGATATTGCTCAAAACGAGTGGAATTCACTTCCAAATGGTCGTGTATTGCTTAAATAACCCTTTTGTAAGCAAAATAACACGTTTTCATTGAACGAAACAGAAATATCAACTGTTCTAGTTTTTATGCGTGCAAAATGCTTTTCAGAGCAAGAGAAGCACTTTTCGACCGACAATGTGATTCTGACCTTACAATGTTGATATTGCACAAAACTAATGGACTTCACTTCCAAATGGTCGTGTATTGCTTAAATAACCCTTTTGTAAGCAAAATAACACGTTTGCATTGAACGGAACAGAAATATCAACTTGTAGTTTTTATGTGTGCAAAATGCTTTTAAGAGCGAGAGAATCACTTTATGAACAACAACGTGATTCTGACCTTACAATGTTGATATTGCTCAAAACGAGTGGAATTCACTTCCAAATGGTCGTGTATTGCTTAAATAACCCTTTTGTATGCAAAATAACACGTTTCCATTGAACGGAACAGAAATATCAACTGTTCTAGTTTTTATGTGTGCAAAATGCTTTTCAGAGCGAGAGAATCACTTTTCGACCAACAACGTGATTCTGACCTTACAATGTTGATATTGCTCAAAACGAATGGAATTCACTTCCAAAAGGTGGTTTATGCTGAAATAACCCATTTGTAAGCATGATAACACGTTTGCATTGAACGGAACAGAAATATACACTGTTCTAGTTTTTATGTGTGCAAAATGCTTTTCAGAGCGAGAGAATCACTTTTCGACCAACAATGTGATTCTGACCTTACAATGTTGATATTGCTCAAAACTAATGGACTTCACTTCCAAATGGTCGTGTATTGCTTAATTAACCCTTTTGTAAGCATAATAACACGTTTGCATTGAACGGAACAGAAATATCAACTGTTCTAGTTTTTATGTGTGCAAAATGCTTTTCAGAGCGAGAGAATCACTTTTTGACCAACAACGTGGTTCTGACCTTACAATGTTGATATTGCTCAAAACTAATGGACATCGCTTCCAAATGGTCGTGTATTGCTTAAATAACCCTTTTGTAAGCAAAATAACACGTTGGCATTGAACGGAACAGAAATATCAACTGTTCTAGTTTTTATGTGTGCAAAATGCTTTTCAGAGCGAGCGAATCACTTTTTGACCAACAACGTGATTCTGACCTTACAATGTTGATATTACTCAAAACGAATGGAATTCACTTCCAAATGGTGGTTTATGCTTAAATAACCCATTTGTAAGCAAAGTAACACGTTTTCATTGAACGAAACAGAAATATCAACTGTTCTAGTTTGTATGCGTGCAAAATGCTTTTCAGAGCGAGAGAATCACTTTTTGACCAACAACGTGATTCTGACCTTAAAATGTTGATATTGCTAAAAACCAATGGACCTCGCTTCCAAATGGTCGTGTATTGCTTAAATAACCCTTTTGTAAGCAAAATAACACGTTTGCATTGAACGGAACAGAAATATCAACTGTTCTAGTTTTTATGCGTGCAAAATGCATTTCAGAGCAAGAGAAGCACTTTTCGACCGACAATGTGATTCTGACCTTACAATGTTGATATTGCACAAAACTAATGGACTTCACTTCCAAATGGTCGTGTATTGCTTAAATAACCCTTTTGTAAGCAAAATAACACGTTTGCATTGAACGGAATAGAAATATCAACTCGTAGTTTTTATGTGTGCAAAATGCTTTTCAGAGCGAGAGAATCACTTTATGACCAACAACGTGATTCTGACCTTACAATGTTGATATTGCTCAAAACGAGTGGAATTCACTTCCAAATGGTCGTGTATTGCTTAAATAACCCTTTTGTATGCAAAATAACACGTTTCCATTGAACGGAACAGAAATATCAACTGTTCTAGTTTTTATGTGTGCAAAATGCTTTTCAGAGCGAGAGAATCACTTTTTGACCAACAACGTGATTCTGACCTTACAATGTTGATATTGCTCAAAACTAATGGACATCGCTTCCAAATGGTCGTGTATTGCTTAAATAACCCTTTTGTAAGCAAAATAACACGTTGGCATTGAACGGAACAGAAATATCAACTGTTCTAGTTTTTATGTGTGCAAAATGCTTTTCAGAGTGAGAGAATCACTTTTTGACCAACAAGGTGATTCTGACCTTACAATGTTGATATTACTCAAAACGAATGGAATTCACTTCCAAATGGTGGTTTATGCTTAAATAACCCATTTGTAAGCAAAGTAACACGTTTTCATTGAACGAAACAGAAATATCAACTGTTCTAGTTTGTATGCGTGCAAAATGCTTTTCAGAGCGAGAGAATCACTTTTTGACCAACAACGTGATTCTGACCTTAAAATGTTGATATTGCTAAAAACCAATGGACCTCGCTTCCAAATGGTCGTGTATTGCTTAAATAACCCTTTTGTAAGCAAAATAACACGTTTGCATTGAACGGAACAGAAATATCAACTGTTCTAGTTTTTATGCGTGCAAAATGCTTTTCAGAGCAAGAGAAGCACTTTTCGACCGACAATGTGATTCTGACCTTACAATGTTGATATTGCACAAAACTAATGGACTTCACTTCCAAATGGTCGTGTATTGCTTAAATAACCCTTTTGTAAGCAAAATAACACGTTTGCATTGAACGGAACAGAAATATCAACTTGTAGTTTTTATGTGTGCAAAATGCTTTTAAGAGCGAGAGAATCACTTTATGAACAACAACGTGATTCTGACCTTACAATGTTGATATTGCTCAAAACGAGTGGAATTCACTTCCAAATGGTCGTGTATTGCTTAAATAACCCTTTTGTATGCAAAATAACCAACCCGGTATCACGCCATTGCGTGCTCCTGCGCACGAACGTTAATCTATTGAAGCGTGTTCCCGAGCACGATAGTCCGACTTTTTGCGTGTTACACAAAACGAAATGTAAACCAATGCATTCTGAATGGGAGTGTTCTAAGACAATTAACGTTCTCCACAAAACGCTACGAGAGAGAGAGAAAGAGAGAGCGGGAGGGACAGAGAGAGAGAGAGAGAGCGAGAGAGAGGCTTCAGAAAGGGTGTGCGCAGATAGTACAGTGCACCCTAGTTATGTTTATGCCAAAACCTATATATATAATTAGGTTATAATTATATTATTTAGCGTGTAATGAGACAATCAATAGCCAAATTGTCGAAGATGCCCGAGAATCTTTCGGGATATCAGCATGGGAAATCGGCGAATCAGACCCATGAATCTATTGTAGCGACCCTGGGACAGTTAAATAGTTTGTGTGTTATGTGTTACATTATATTTCGTTGTCCGTTATGCCAGTTGTTCTATGTGCATGTATTGTAATGTTATTCTTGTCAAACAGCGTGTGGGGCGAATCATTAGGTCAGCTGGGGGAGGGCCTTGGAAGAACAGGAGGGTGGGGGCCTGCACGCGAGTGAGACCGTGTTGCCGGGGTAACCGGGGTTTGTTTGGGTCCGGTTTTCAGCTGTTGGTTTCAATGTTGTTACAATGTTACGGGTTTCAGTGACCTGGTTTTTGGTCCATTAAAACTACCTTCAACTAATGACTCGACATGATTATGTCACCGGCGAGGTCGTTACACTATAAAGAAACACGTCATCTCAAGCGGGAGAGAAAGTTTGCGGTGCTGGTTTGTGTCACCAACCCAGCAACCCAGTCGCCAAGAAAAAACGTTGACAGTGCACGTTTCCATGAACACTGGATACGTAGCATTTCAACGTAAAAAATAGCGTGTTATACCTACAGTGTCCACGTGTGCCGCTGTGGAGGCGGGTTTCGGGGTTTGGGACACGATTGTTTGGGGGGGGGGGGGAGACTGTTGTTGACCGGGGAGGGGGGGGGGGGGGGAGACACGTTTGTTGAGGGGGGGGGGGGGGGGGGGGGGACACACCAACCCAGCAACCCAGTCGCCAAGAAAAAACGTTGACGGTGCACGTTTCCATGAACACTGGATACGTAGCATTTCAACGTAAAAAATAGCGTGTTATACCTACAGTATCCACGTGTGCCGCTGTGGAGGCGGGTTTCGGGGTTTGGGACACGATTGGGACACGGGGGGGGGGGGGAGACTGTTGTTGACCGGGGAGGGGGGGGGGGGGGGGGAGACACGTTTGTTGAGGGGGACGACGACACACGATTGTAGGGGGGGGGGGGGGGACACGTTTGTTGAGGGGGGGAGACACGTTTGTATCCTAACAACAAAACAAGTTAACAAAAGCCCCATTTGTCAACTGAGAACCCCAATTCCCAGAATCCCCCGCGGCTCCGGAACACGGCGTAGCTTATATTAATCTTTATTATCTGAATGGGAAATGCAATATTTTAGGACAGATACACCATTAAACGCGTTTCTAATGACATTTCTAGCGAGAAATGTACATTTTCCTTACATAATCTTCAGTCAGTGAATGTGTATGATCTTTATTAATCTTTATTATCTGAATGGGAAATGCAATATTTTAGGACAGATACACCATTAAACGCGTTTCTAATGACTTTTCTAGCGAGAAATGTACATTTTCCTTACATAATCTTCAATCAGTGAATGTGTATGATCTTTATTAATCTTTATTATCTGAATGGGAAATGCAATATTTTAGGACCGATTCACCGTTAAACGTGTTTCTAATAACATTTCTAGCGAGAAATATACTTTTTACTTGCATAATCTTTAGTCAGTGATTGTGTCTGATCTTTAGTTTTATAGTTATTAGGATTTGATCGGCTCGCTCGCATGTTTCAACGACGTCAGGTTGCTTTCGCTAAACTAGCAGCTCACGTGCTTCCTGCGTTTGTGTTATTAAACTGTTACTTTATGTAACTTTTAATGATATCATCTTGTTAGAAACACGTATATCTGAGAGCCAACCCAGTCGCCAAAAGCATACGTTGACAGTGTACTTTTCGTGAACACTGGATTACGTCGCATTTCAACATAAAATAGCGTGTTATACACACACACACACACACGCACGCACACGCACAGACACACACACACACACACACACACACACACACACACACACACACACACACACATACACACACACACACACACACACAGTATCTTGTACAATGATTTTTAGATTTCTTCTTTGTAAAACTTGAAAAATAAAGTAAGTTTTGGCTTTGGAAAAGTAATTATTTCCCTTATTATACAAATAGGCTATGCTGTTAAGGCTGCCGTGTTCCAATACCTGTACTTCCATGAGTATACTTAAAGGAAGTATACTATCCGTACTATCTACTACGTTAATTTTTCAGATGTGAGTGCTGTTCCAAATCGAGTACTCCGTGGTGCACTAACCGGAAATTACGATCACGACTGCCGCCGTGGCTCCTCCCCCGCAATAAACATCCCGCTTTGAAAGGTGAACTCTTTACGCCTAGCAGCTATAAAAAACTATAAAAACTAAAAAATGACTCTATTAATGCAGGCTATGTGGAAAATGCGCCGACTTTGGCTCAGCCTGGCTCCGACTCTTCCGCTACGTATACATATGTGTAATCCAGCACATATAAAGACGGGGACCAGAAAATAATTACTTTCTCTCCATTGAAACCCATTCATATTTTTCGATCTCAGAGGTCCCATGAGGGGCCTACCGGAAGGGGCGAACTTACGAGCTCTATGACGCTGCTCTCGAGCGACATATAGATAGGACTGCTAATCTTACAAGCATTCTCTAGATCGATTGTCGGCAGTAGTTCTATTCATTCTATCGCTGTAACTTTTCTCTCGTGTTGCTATGGACAAGTTGTTTGACCTGGATCTCCGTGACCCCCGCACAGAAGGAAGACACCTTGCCGTTGGGTTGATGCATGACCAATTCCTTGCAGAAGCCATGGTAACAACCTTTTGTACATTAACTGAACTTGAACTTGTACATGAAATGAATGTTTCAGTACCTCAGAAACTCTGTCTAACAAGATGTTGGACTTAAACACACAGGAGGCTGCGGAGAATGTCAATCGGGCAAGATCTGGAGGGGATTCACCACGGAGCTCAACCAAACGGAGCGGACGCGGCAAGGCCAGAGGGAGACGTGGAGGCCGTGCGGGCCATACAGGCCGTGCAGACCGATGGAGTGGCCTAACTACAGGTTTGTTTATGTGCAAATTCAGATTAGTTTAATTTGGTGACAAACAATTACCCATGGCAATTAGGGATGGGTCAGAATTTTCTATTATTCGATTTTTCGTTCCCGTGGGTCAAAGTCGATTTGTAACATTTGGACTGTTAAAGGTTGGGTATGGGATTTGCGAAACTCCAGCAGATTTTGAAAATACACAACTCAAATGGTCCTACCCCCTCTCCTTCAACGCTGACTCTACCCATTCCAAGTACAAGTACATGGGAGCGGGGGAGAGGGAGTGCCGTACGACCGTTTGATTGACGTACTTACTGTCAAATGAGTTTCTTGCAGCAGTGCAAGCACTTGAGTGTCTGCCGTAGAGATATATTAATCTGTCATGTACTGTTTAACAGGCATGGAAACTGAGGTGTTGGCACTTCCTTCAGAGGATTCCTTGCCCTTACCCAGAGCACAGCAAAATCCTCAAGAGATGTTTGGTAAATATACAGTGTTTAATTCTGAAATCCAAATACTGTATATAGAATGTAGATCATTTGGTTATATTTTATTTGCAGAACAAAACATGGAGAGGCTTTCTGCCCTACTGGATTCAAGCCCCTGTCCTGCTGAGCCTGAGAGAAGCGCAGCATCATCGTGGTCTGTTAGGCAGCAGAAAGCCTCTGACCGTTGGGAGGAAGCACGGCCGTACCACCTCAGATGCCTTTTGGAATCTGAGGCTGTTGGCAAGCCATTGTGTTGCTTCTGCCACAAGCCGGCTGTTATAAGGTTGGATGTTCATCAATCAAATAATAGAATGTATCTATGTACACTAAAAAAAGTATATCATATAAATTGAGTGACTTGACTTGAGTGTTTTGTCTGCTTAGGTGCAGAGAGTGCCTTCCGGAGCAGTGGTTTTGTGGGGCCTGCGACATGCATAACCACAGCAAACGGCCACTCCACAACAGGGACAGCGTGGTGGATGGCTTCTTTAAAGCCATTCCCCCATCCACATGTATCTCAAGAGGAGAGACTGGAATATATGCCACACATGAGCAAGGTAAGGTCTGACAAATCTACCTGTCTAGACTTCCTGATCCTTATCTTGTTTATTCAGTCTGCTGCCATATACAGAATGTTCACTTTTCTTTTCGACAGATCGCATTTTACCCACAATGCCAGCACAGCACTGCACCTGCCAGGTCCCTAGCTTCACAGTGGAAGCTGGGAAACCAGTCATCTTGATTACCATCAATGGTAGAAACCAGTTCTCTATTTAGACTTCTGTTAGTCTAATATACAATATGTGTCAATGATTATGACTAATGTTGTTTTTTTCGTTAGGGCGTTATGATTTGCATTTGCCACGTTATGTGTGCCAAACATGCCTGCAGCAGTGGGCCCCTGATGTGAGAGACCTAGTCAGGAGTGGATATTGGCCAGCTTCTGCAAATGCTTCCACAATCTACACGGTGGACCTCCTCAACACCTTTCAGGAGCTGAAGTTGATCTCACCTGGATTCTCCAGGCAAGCCCTTGCAAAAATGCTGGAACATCGCACACTGTGTGCAGGAAGAGTAAGTGACATCAGCAATACTATTTATTATGCTCACCAATATTGTCAGCAATTTTTTTATTTTTTTTTTGACTATCTCAAAAATGTTTTCCATATTCTGATATACTTTCTAGTCTGGACAGATCAACGGGGATGCCCTGCAGAGGAGCTTTCTTGAGTTTGCATACGCCTCCTTTGAGAAAGACCAGCTCTGCTGTGATACCCCTTTCACCTGCCCTGCCTGCACACCTGAAATGGTAGCAGTGTCAGCAGATGGCAACAGGAAGCTTTATCGCTTTGGCCATACTGGAAGGTGCACTTTAAGTTCTCTTTGGTAATTGAGTCGTGACTGTAAGTG
This sequence comes from Pollachius pollachius, assembly GCF_949987615.1. Classification (NCBI taxonomy): domain Eukaryota; kingdom Metazoa; phylum Chordata; class Actinopteri; order Gadiformes; family Gadidae; genus Pollachius; species Pollachius pollachius. The sequence continues at coordinate 24,539,341 of NC_136935.1, forward strand.
ACAACAAGAGTAGGTAATGGATGTTACACAATACAGATGGCGGTGAAGAATGTAAGTTTAAGCTAAGTTTAAACACTCAAATAGTTCTGTTACTAAAGGAATCATTGCATTTCCTGGACTTCTAGAAGTATTCCATACTCCCTACTCTTTTGTCGTGAATTACATTAACAATATGTGTATGCACTATATTCACAGATAAAGGGGAGAGGCACATGTGGAGACTCTCAATGGGCAGCAGCAAGGGAGACCTCTAGGCGGGCCTCTAAACTGGATGAGGAAGGCGTTGAGGTTGCGGTGTGTCGGCATGGCTTCCTTTTAAAAGCCCTTAACATGTACCGAGGAGAGATATTTGCGTATCCTATGTATCTCCAAAGGGAGCTTCTCCCAAGCAAGGCACAGTTTTTTGCTATGGATGTGGCATGCAAATACTGGCCATACCTACAAAAAGTTGCTTCGGTCATTCCAGCTCTCAAGAGCCTCACAGAAATGAAGCCCTTCCTGAGCATCATGCATGCAAGAGCTCATGCTACCAAGTGTGAGGTATGTCTGTTATCTGTTATTTTCAAATGAATACGCCATGTGTTACTATAGGAATGGACAGCTTTAAGCTGAATTCCTTTTCCATAATATTTGTCCACGTTTTCCAACTGCTTCATTGGCTCTAATGAACCCCAAATCCACCCATCCTTGCAACAGATAAAATGGAGTGGTCGGAATCAGAAGGGAGCAGGCACAACTGCCGGTGAGGAGGTGGAGCAAATAAACAGCTACCTCTCCCGTTGTGCCCTGACAACAAAGTACATGTCAAAAGCAGGTAAGTCACTTTGGTCTGAGTTTATGCTATCATCTAATATTGCTCATAGATTGCAGAACATAATGTAATTCTCCTTATACCAGCACGTGTGGACATGCTCACTGTGCATGCAATGGGTTGGAACCATCACAAAGCAGAGACGCTACACAAGGCCCTCTCCACAAGATATGTGAAGGTATGTTTCATATTCATGTATGTTTTTGTGCCAGTTGTTAGGCAGACTGAGTTCCTATTGTAATTATTGTAAATATTTTAGACATCTAAAAGGGCAGAAGAAGAGGCAGAGAGGCTGTCACAACTGCAGAAGGACCTGCAGTGCTCAAATGCAATGGCTGTACAGTGGATTGCTGAAGTCAAGGAATGGGCAGAGAGCGGTGAGGACAGAACAATATACATGCCTTTTTGCAGTTTCCTTACAGACATTTGTGTTCAAACGGTAATCAAAATAATACACAATCAGTGAAGCATTAGTGCTGCAAAAATCTAGAAAACTCGGTTGCATTGTATAGAATACAGTACACTGAGCTTAATTTCACCCTAACGGATATCTACAGAGACCCCAGTAACGGGTCTGCACGTTCTCCAGCAGTCCATTGAGGGTCTCCATCTGGGTCTAAAGCAACAGAAACAAACCCTCTACCGTCAGAATGGTATGTAGGCTTTTTCTTGAGTTATCCGGTATACCTAACAATGTATCTATATTGTTTTTAATATAACCTATACAAGGTTTTTGTGTCTGCATATTACGTTTCTCCTAAACAATCTAGACAGCAACAAGCTTCGCCATCGTCTCCGAAGAAAGTTGACGGAAGACAAAAAGCGCCTTCTCCAGGAGATTGATAAATACAACAGTCTTGTTGCAGACCTCTCCAAAAGGATTGATGTGGCCTTGGTTGACCACTCTTTGGCTGGACAGAGCACTGGCGCAATATGGCCATGGGAGGACTATGGCAGTGGTATGCATTTTTCAATGCTTTTAAAATGTCATGCAGTATATCGGAATAGTGAACTATCCTGAAATAATATATTAAATATAATGGTGGTTTTGTAATATATAAAACGATTTTGGGAAAGAAACATCATTTCTAAATTCTGTTTCCATTATGGTTGCATTGCTAAATGTTATGCCAGATACTCATGTATTGATCTTAATATTTTGGATCATTAGTAACAATCGGGGTCAAGAAACGACTGCACGACCAGGAAATGCTGAAAACACGGCTGGAAGAGGAGCTCCCTATCCTGGTGTTGGAGATGGCCCAGCACTGTACGTGGTTGCAGAACCTGGGAGTGGCCGTCAAGACGGAGCTTGCAAGATACGGTAAGTTAAAGACAAGTTTTGGGGATCCCATTTAATGTATTCAATTAGTGGGGGATGTTTCAATATATATTAACGTTGTTGGGTTTTCTGTCCTCTACTTGTAGAAGATGAAAATGGACTTCACTGTCTCTTGGCAAGAAGACTTGCGGAAGTGGAAGAACGACATCAAATGGTCCTGCAGCGGTATAAGACTGCTCTAGGTCCATTGGCCTCTGTCCTCCTTGATGTTTGTGAGGAAGAGGAATGTGATCCGATGGGCCTGGTCAGTCCAGACACCAGCGAGGATGAGGAAGATGCAAGAGAACAAGCAACTTAGTTGATGGTGTGGTTTCGTGCCTCGCTTGATGTACACAAATGATCATTGTTATTGCTATGTTTAAAATAAAAAAATAAAAAAATCTATCTCTTCAATTCAAGATGGGGTGGGTGAGAATAAATAGTGCTATAACCTCACTAGCCTTATTGACATGGACACATCTGTTCCGCATAGATTTCTATGCACGAGACTTAACGGACACTTTTGTTACTGCCATGTATACAGTACATTCGGATCACATTTTAGGAAGAGATCTATGACGCATAGAAATCTATGCGGATCAGATGTGCCATGTAAACGCGGATACTATGAATTTCATTCATATATACAATTTCAGAAGTGGATGAGATTCGAGAAATATCTTGTTATAATGAGAAAGAATGTCAAGGTTTGGGGGTTGATGAAAAACTATTTTGAACCTTTGTGGTATGGCAACCCAGTCACCAAAAGCATACGTTGACAGTCACTTTAAGGACAAGTTATGAGAGAAATGCACATTAACTTTTTGTTATCTCATAAGCGGTGTGGTGCCGGCTCCTTTTGACCTTTTGACCCCAGACTTCAAAAACGTGTCCACAGGCCAGCTGTGTCTACCCACCTTAAGCCACAAATGTACACCTACATCCCACAGTAAATGGGGACTAGAAACATAACCTCTGTCATATACATTTACTCTACTGTTGGAGGTCACGCCCCTTTTTCCACCTTTTCGAGATAGCTAGAGATGCTAAAATGTTTACACACATTTCCCGGGGCCCCGTGTACGACATATCCGAGATTTGGAGTTCTAGCCCTTAGAGAAAAAAAGTTTTCCCAAATGGAGTGTCATTTGGACAAAGCCCCTCAGAAGTGTAGCCTGCAAGACCTAATGGTTCAGAATGTGGTGGAAAAAGTTTTTGAGATAGGAAGGTCCTACCGCCCTGAAATTTGAATACCTTATTCTAGGGCCTAACTGGGACCTCCGCACCGAAACTTGGCCCGGTCGGACCCCGAGGGCAGGAAGGGGGGGCCTGCCCTCGGGGTCTGACCGGGCCAAGTCTCGGACAGGAAGGGCCCCCCCTTCCTGCCCTCGGGGTCCGACCGGGCCAAGTTTCGGTGCGGAGGTCCCAGTTAGGCCCTAGAACAAGGTATTAAAATTTCAGGGCGGTAGGACCTTCCTATCTCAAAAACTGTTTTTCCACCACATTCTGAACCATTAGGTCTTGCAAGCTACACTTCTGAGGGGCTTTGTCCAAATGACACTCCATTTGGGAAAACTTTTTTTCTCTAAGGGCTAGAACTCCAAATCTCGGATATGTCGTACACGGGGCCCCGGGAAATGTGTGTAAACATTTTAGCATCCCTAGCTATCTCGAAAAGGTCGGCAAAGGGGCGTGACCTCCAACAGTACAGTAAATGTACATAAGACAGAGGTTAGTTTCTAGTCCCCATTTTTTGTGGGATGGAGGTGTACATTTGTGGCTAAAGGTGTGTAGACACAGCTGGCCTGTGGCCACGTTTTTGAAGTCGGGGGTCAAAAGGTCAAAAGGAGCCGGCACCACGCCGCTTATGAGATAACAAAAAGTTAATGTGTGTTTCTCTCATAACTTTTTGTCATTATTAAAGAGAGGCCTGATTCTCAGATATGCATGTTGGATGGCTAGGGTGTAGGTTTGGGTAGAACTTCAGACCAAAATCTTGTAAGCGAGCCGCTGGGTGAGGTGCAACAAGATGGAGCACTTGCTGAGTAATTTCTTGTAGGGCCGGTGCGTAAGAGGGCAAACAAGATGTCCTTCAATATCTACGCTTCCAGGCGATTGCAACGGTGCCACACATGAACACATTCAAACATGTTTAATGGTAGTAATTAGCTGTCGAAATTGGAGGCCTTAATCAATAATGACCAGCTATTGATTTGCTTCCCGATAAAAGTTTGTGACAAATGACATGTTATTTAGCATCTACACATTGAGCTGAGTCCAATGACACAAAGCATGACACTCCACTGCCCTACACGGCCCCCTACACTACATGGCCCCTGTATTTTACATGGTACACCTATGGTCTAGGGCATGATCTCTGTGTGGCACAAGGTCGAGCTTGATCTCATTGGACTCAGCTGCTAATGTAGATGCTAAATAACATGTAATTTGTCAGAAAACTCCATCGGATAGCAAATCTATAGCTGGTTATTATCTATAAAGGCCTCCAAAATCGACAGCTAATTACTACCCTGAAACATAGTCAAATATGGTCATGCATGGCACCGTTGCAATCGCCTCGAAACGTAGATGACAAATGACACCTTGTTTGCCCCGTTACGGGAAGATATTTTAATAGTATATCTTTCTATTTCCTAACCAAGCTCCATTGCCGTCTTTAACCAACGTGGTTTGCCGAGAGTCACGTGACGTTGACGCAGGCCCATTGAAAAGAAAAGGCCCAAAAAACGTAGGCATGTCACATGTTTAAAGCCGTTATTGTAATTAATTAATTTAATATTAAAATATAGGCTATTATATGTATACAATTATTACGTCGTGTAATATTCTATCTATAAGTAGACCATAACTTTTATTCAATTATCGTTATAACATGATCTGTATCTGACCATTGAACATCTTTAACCAAGTTCAGGTATAACCAGACCATATAACAAATATTTATAACATATAAACTAGGCTATACGTATAGCATATCATACATTTGGTTACAGGCCAAATTCGGTATAAATGTTACCCTCTGCTGGCCCACAACTAGATCGTCGCGTCCCTAGCAACCTGACGTCTTTGAAACATGCTAGGGAGACCATAAAACTAACTATCGAACAAAAGATCAGACACATTCACTGACTGAAGATTATGCAAGTAAAAAGTATATTTCTCGCTAGAAATGTTATTAGAAACACGTTTAATGGTCAATCTGTCCTAAAATATTGGATATATATATATATATATATATATATATATATATATATATATATATATATATATATATGCCTAATGCCTTCAGGGCGGCGCTACTGTTCAATCAGGACAAGAACAATGAGGTACTCCCACTCTTTTATCCCTGCAACCATCAGGTTACTAAATGATGACAAAAGTAAGGAGTAGGTGGAGAGCACACCAGTGTTGCTGGGTGTTTCCGGGGGCAGGGTGGTTGTTACTGACGGGCTGAAATGAATTGTGAGTTAAATGTGTGTGTTGGACTGCCTTTGATATATGTTTTTGTCTACCTCCTATTGCTATTTATTGTATTTATTAAGTAATCTATTATGTGAGACTGGAAACTGTGAACGAAATTGCCCATTTTGGGATAAATAAAGTTTTCTAATCTAATCTAATATATATATATATATATACGTAACCATTTCCCCCAAATGCTGGGAGAACGTATCGACCCCTATTGGTGCTATTCCTCCATTCATTTAGATGGGCGGAAGAAACGTGTATCTCTTCACGCTTTGGTCAGGCATAGCGTGACACTGAACACTCCTTGCGAGGTGGACCAATGTATCTATTTCACGCCTTGGCGTGATACCGGGTTGAACAGACTGTTCTGTGTTTATGTGTGGAAAAATAACATCATTACACGGTTCCATAAAATAACATAATCAGCAAAGACAATGGTTTTATTTCCATGCTTTAAACGGCATTCGGGCTGCTAGTTTCAGCGTCCATAGCAACCATCATAGGCTTAGCCACCATGTTTTTATGTCGAGACAAAATACGTTTTCAGACAAACGTAATTGAGAATGCCGAATAGTTCTCTGGGAACGTAATTTTCATGAGACAGGGTTGTCCTTTAGGGCTTCGGCCTCCTAATTGATCATTGATCAAAACTCTGCCCAATCCTCACCTTCTCTGACGCAGAGAAACTCGTCCACGCCTTAATCCCCTCCAGGCTTGATTACTGTAACAGCCTTCTCATCGGTACACCCTATAACACCTATGGTCCTTAGATTATTATTTATTTTATTGTGTTATTGCCCTTCGTGTTTTGTTGTAGCACTTTGAGATTATTTTTATGAAAAGTGATTTACAAATAAAATGTATTATTATTATTATTGTAGTAGGCTATATTTGAATGCCCTTTCACATATATGAAACCACCACCACACCATGGTTGGTTTGACGTAGCAGCTAACTTAATCATCCAAGAGAATCAGGTGTTTTGGTGTTGAATAAAGATCTATCAGCACAATATTTTAATAATCTGTTGTGACTAAATTGACATTCAGTAGGCCCTGCTTGCACTTGTATGTTTAAAATCAATATTTTCTATACAATATAGCCATTTGCAATTATACCTGGATGCATATCTTAAATACATTGAATGGATTAAATACTCAATTAATTGCTGCTACTACTCTATTAGCTAGAGACCCTTCAGCCCACAACTTTTGAGTTACTTTAACTTTACCCACCATGTACTGCCTACAGACTGGAATTCATATTTATATTAACTGTTGTGTCCATACATATATATATATATATATATATATATATATATATATATATATATATATATATATATATATATATATATATATATATATATATGTGTGTGTGTGTCATTAAGCTCTTAGTGACCACATTTGAATGGCAGGGCAATCATGTATCAGGAGTAGCACCACATTCTAGAAAGACTGAAAATATGTTTTTATTTGAAGAGGGCAGGGGGACTAATTCAAATCTTTTGGCTGCCAGGACCTGGCCCACTCCTTCCCACTGAAAAGAGAACAAATAATATATCAATGAACCGTTTTGTGATGATTGGTCGAACTCCACTTACATAACACACAGTATATACCTACTTTATATTGATTCTCATCTATAAAGGCAATTACAAATCAAGCCCAATCTTTGCACATTTTTGTTCTTGAGCAATACCACACTTTTAAGTCATTTTCTAATAATTCAAGATCTAATAATGTAATAGTGTATGACACATAAGAAAGGGAATGATGAAACCACTTGATAGGAAATCTGGTTGGCAAGTGTGTTTGGTGGAAGAACTACTGTTAAACGTTAAAATAGCAGCAGCTATTTTGCACCAAGATGGTGCAAAATAATATGGTATAATATAGAATACTCGGAAAAGCAATGAAGTGGTTTAAAAAAACCCAGTGAAACAGAAAGAAACCAAATTAAATACATACCAAACTGGGCAAGGCTGCCAATCAACAAGGACTTCTTTAAGTCCTTGTGTTAAGTCCTTGTGTTAAGTGTTGCAAAGGGTTATTAAATTGCAAATGGCAACCAAAAAAATTGTAGCAATAGTTCCATGATAAAAATGAATATGGTGGACAAATAACAAGATGCAGTTAGTATTTTGGTAAACAAAGCAGAGGGTGTGTGGAATTTATAAAAATAAAGAATCATACCTTGACAAATGTACTCATGGATGGAGCCCATTTTTTTGAGGGACTCCTCCGCAAATGTGGCCAAGGTGCAACGAGGTGTGAACACCTTGACCACATGGCTCTTTTTAGTGGCTTTTCCAAGCAGCAGGACAGGTTTATATCCTGCTGCTTGAAGCTTTTCGAGCTGTAAGGAAATCACAGCATGTTAATGTTTTGCCTGTAGTAATCAAAAAAGACCTACTATTCAAAGCAATAGTGATTCAGACAGTTAAAGGTAGAACATAATTAATCTGAATTGTTTACATACCAGGAGGAACATTTCCTGCTTGACAACAGCCATGTTGTGGTTCTTCTTGCGGGAAGACGCCCACTCTTCCCGCTTAGCCTCAAATTTTCTCAAGGCAATTTTGAGGCGTTCCTTTACAGGCTGGACCATTTTGCAGTGCCTGCAAACCTTTTTAGCGCAAGGCAGAATGGTTTTGCAGGAGGGGCATGTTTTACATGTGCTGCCTGGCATATTGAAAGATTACCTAATTTACAAAGACACAGACAAACCGAATAGACAGATAAACAAAACAGATTAGATACACAGATAGTAGATAGATAAGAAAGATTATAGATATAAAATATTAGCATTGGCAGAGAGATAGTTAAGATGTATGATGCTTATTTGAAGCTGCAGGGAGAAAAAAGTAAATCACTAAAAACAAACTATTTTTTACAAACAGCCGACTACATTGTGTAAATTACCTTCTAACATGATGCTGTGTATGGTACTTATCTAAGCCTTTCTCATTGTTCAATTTCAATTACTAACGAACTAGCTAGCCTACCCGAGGGACAGGTGGCGACGTAGGCCTACATTAGCCTATGAAGCAACGCTTTTGTTATCTGTTATTAGCTGTTAATACCTGTTAATATTCTTTGACAACGGCAATATAATTATTTGCACTATCAACTCCATAATCTTAGTATTTCAAGCATTCAACCGTTTTTAAATAGCAGTCAATCATAGTTGAACTTACGTCACACAAACCAGCACCGCAAATTTTCGGTCACTCCAGAGTTGACGTCTTTCTTTCAACCCGGTGTCACGCGATTGCGTGCTCCTGCGCACGACCGTGTGCGTGTGTGTGTGTGCGTGCGTGTGTGCGTGTGTGTGTGTGCGTGTGTGTGTGTGTGTGTGTGTGTGTGTGTCTGTGCGTGTGCGTGCATGTGTGTGTGTGTATAACACGCTATTTTATGTTGAAATGCAACGTAATCCAGTGTTCACGAAAAGTACACTGTCAACGTATGCTTTTGGCGACTGGGTTGGCTCTCAGATATACGTGTTTCTAACAAGATGATATCATTAAAAGTTACATAAAGTAACAGTTTAATAACACAAACGCAGGAAGCACGTGAGCTGCTAGTTTAGCGAAAGCAACCTGACGTCGTTGAAACATGCGAGCGAGCCGATCAAATCCTAATAACTATAAAACTAAAGATCAGACACAATCACTGACTAAAGATTATGCAAGTAAAAAGTATATTTCTCGCTAGAAATGTTATTAGAAACACGTTTAACGGTGAATCGGTCCTAAAATATTGCATTTCCCATTCAGATAATAAAGATTAATAAAGATCATACACATTCACTGATTGAAGATTATGTAAGGAAAATGTACATTTCTCGCTAGAAAAGTCATTAGAAACGCGTTTAATGGTGTATCTGTCCTAAAATATTGCATTTCCCATTCAGATAATAAAGATTAATAAAGATCATACACATTCACTGACTGAAGATTATGTAAGGAAAATGTACATTTCTCGCTAGAAATGTCATTAGAAACGCGTTTAATGGTGTATCTGTCCTAAAATATTGCATTTCCCATTCAGATAATAAAGATTAATATAAGCTACGCCGTGTTCCGGAGCCGCGGGGGATTCTGGGAATTGGGGTTCTCAGTTGACAAATGGGGCTTTTGTTAACTTGTTTTGTTGTTAGGATACAAACGTGTCTCCCCCCCTCAACAAACGTGTCCCCCCCCCACCCCCTTCAACTAACGTGTGTCCCCCCCCCTACAATCGTGTGTCGTCGTCCCCCTCAACAAACGTGTCTCCCCCCCCCCCCCCCCCCCCCCCCCCCCCCGGTCAACAACAGTCTCCCCCCCCCCCCCCCCTAAACAATCGTGTCCCAAACCCCGAAACCCGCCTCCACAGCGGCACACGTGGATACTGTAGGTATAACACGCTATTTTTTACGTTGAAATGCTACGTATCCAGTGTTCATGGAAACGTGCACCGTCAACGTTTTTTCTTGGCGACTGGGTTGCTGGGTTGGTGTGTCCCCCACCCCCCCCCTACAATCGTGTGTCCCCCCCCCCCTCAACAAACGTGTCTCCCCCCCCCCCCCCCCCCCCTCCCCGGTCAACAACAGTCTCCCCCCCCCCCTAAACAATCGTGTCCCAAACCCCGAAACCCGCCTCCACAGCGGCACACGTGGATACTGTAGGTATAACACGCTATTTTTTACGTTGAAATGCTACGTATCCAGTGTTCATGGAAACGTGCACTGTCAACGTTTTTTCTTGGCGACTGGGTTGCTGGGTTGGTGACACAAACCAGCACCGCAAACTTTCTCTCCCGCTTGAGATGACGTGTTTCTTTATAGTGTAACGACCTCGCCGGTGACATAATCATGTCGAGTCATTAGTTGAAGGTAGTTTTAATGGACCAAGAACCAGGTCACTGAAACCCGTAACATTGTAACAACATTGAAACCAACAGCTGAAAACCGGACCCAAACAAACCCCGGTTACCCCGGCAACACGGTCTCACTCGCGTGCAGGCCCCCACCCTCCTGTTCTTCCAAGGCCCTCCCCCAGCTGACCTAATGATTCGCCCCACACGCTGTTTGACAAGAATAACATTACAATACATGCACATAGAACAACTGGCATAACGGACAACGAAATATAATGTAACACATAACACACAAACTATTTAACTGTCCCAGGGTCGCTACAATAGATTCATGGGTCTGATTCGCCGATTTCCCATGCTGATATCCCGAAAGATTCTCGGGCATCTTCGACAATTTGGCTATAGATTGTCTCATTACACGCTAAATAATATAATTATAGCCTAATTATATATATAGGTTTTGGCATAAACATAACTAGGGTGCACTGTACTATCTGCGCACACCCTTTCTGAAGCCTCTCTCTCGCTCTCTCTCTCTCTCTCTGTCCCTCCCGCTCTCTCTTTCTCTCTCTCTCGTAGCGTTTTGTGGAGAACGTTAATTGTCTTAGAACACTCCCATTCAGAATGCATTGGTTTACATTTCGTTTTGTGTAACACGCAAAAAGTCGGACTATCGTGCTCGGGAACACGCTTCAATAGATTAACGTTCGTGCGCAGGAGCACGCAATGGAGTGATACCGGGTTGAAATAACACGTTGGCATTGAACGGAACAGAAATATCAACTGTTCTAGTTTTTATGTGTGCAAAATGCTTTTCAGAGCGAGAGAATCACTTTATGACCAACAACGTGATTCTGACCTTACAATGTTGATATTACTCAAAACGAATGGAATTCACTTCCAAATGGTGGTTTATGCTTAAATAACCCATTTGTAAGCAAAGTAACACGTTTTCATTGAACGAAACAGAAATATCAACTGTTCTAGTTTGTATGCGTGCAAAATGCTTTTCAGAGCGAGAGAATCACTTTTTGACCAACAACGTGATTCTGACCTTAAAATGTTGATATTGCTAAAAACCAATGGACCTCGCTTCCAAATGGTCGTGTATTGCTTAAATAACCCTTTTGTAAGCAAAATAACACGTTTGCATTGAACGGAACAGAAATATCAACTGTTCTAGTTTTTATGCGTGCAAAATGCATTTCAGAGCAAGAGAAGCACTTTTTGACCGACAATGTGATTCTGACCTTACAATGTTGATATTGCACAAAACTAATGGACTTCACTTCCAAATGGTCGTGTATTGCTTAAATAACCCTTTTGTAAGCAAAATAACACGTTTGCATTGAACGGAATAGAAAAATCAACTTGTAGTTTTTATGTGTGCAAAATGCTTTTCAGAGCGAGAGAATCACTTTATGACCAACAACGTGATTCTGACCTTACAATGTTGATATTGCTCAAAACGAGTGGAATTCACTTCCAAATGGTCGTGTATTGCTTAAATAACCCTTTTGTATGCAAAATAACACGTTTCCATTGAACGGAACAGAAATATCAACTGTTCGAGTTTTTATGTGTGCAAAATGCTTTTCAGAGCGAGAGAATCACTTTTCGACCAACAACGTGATTCTGACCTTACAATGTTGATATTGCTCAAAACGAATGGAATTCACTTCCAAAAGGTGGTTTATGCTGAAATAACCCATTTGTAAGCATGATAACACGTTTGCATTGAACGGAACAGAAATATACACTGTTCTAGTTTTTATGTGTGCAAAATGCTTTTCAGAGCGAGAGAATCACTTTTCGACCAACAATGTGATTCTGACCTTACAATGTTGATATTGCTCAAAACTAATGGACTTCACTTCCAAATGGTCGTGGATTGTTTAATTAACCCTTTTGTAAGCATAATAACACGTTTGCATTGAACGGAACAGAAATATCAACTGTTCTAGTTTTTATGTGTGCAAAATGCTTTTCAGAGCGAGAGAATCACTTTTTGACCAACAACGTGATTCTGACCTTACAATGTTGATATTGCTCAAAACTAATGGACATCGCTTCCAAATGGTCGTGTATTGCTTAAATAACCCTTTTGTAAGCAAAATAACACGTTGGCATTGAACGGAACAGAAATATCAACTGTTCTAGTTTTTATGTGTGCAAAATGCTTTTCAGAGCGAGAGAATCACTTTTTGACCAACAACGTGATTCTGACCTTACAATGTTGATATTACTCAAAACGAATGGAATTCACTTCCAAATGGTGGTTTATGCTTAAATAACCCATTTGTAAGCAAAGTAACACGTTTTCATTGAACGAAACAGAAATATCAACTGTTCTAGTTTGTATGCGTGCAAAATGCTTTTCAGAGCGAGAGAATCACTTTTTGACCAACAACGTGATTCTGACCTTAAAATGTTGATATTGCTAAAAACCAATGGACCTCGCTTCCAAATGGTCGTGTATTGCTTAAATAACCCTTTTGTAAGCAAAATAACACGTTTGCATTGAACGGAACAGAAATATCAACTGTTCTAGTTTTTATGCGTGCAAAATGCATTTCAGAGCAAGAGAAGCACTTTTCGACCGACAATGTGATTCTGACCTTACAATGTTGATATTGCACAAAACTAATGGACTTCACTTCCAAATGGTTGTGTATTGCTTAAATAACCCTTTTGTAAGCAAAATAACACGTTTGCATTGAACGGAACAGAAATATCAACTTGTAGTTTTTATGTGTGCAAAATGCTTTTAAGAGCGAGAGAATCACTTTATGAACAACAACGTGATTCTGACCTTACAATGTTGATATTGCTCAAAACGAGTGGAATTCACTTCCAAATGGTCGTGTATTGCTTAAATAACCCTTTTGTATGCAAAATAACACGTTGGCATTGAACGGAACAGAAATATCAACTGTTCTAGTTTTTATGTGTGCAAAATGCTTTTCAGAGCGAGAGAATCACTTTTTGACCAACAACGTGATTCTGACCTTACAATGTTGATATTACTCAAAACGAATGGAATTCACTTCCAAATGGTGGTTTATGCTTAAATAACCCATTTGTAAGCAAAGTAACACGTTTTCATTGAACGAAACAGAAATATCAACTGTTCTAGTTTGTATGTGTGCAAAATGCTTTTCAGAGCGAGAGAATCACTTTTTGACCAACAACGTGATTCTGACCTTAAAATGTTGATATTGCTAAAAACCAATGGACCTCGCTTCCAAATGGTCGTGTATTGCTTAAATAACCCTTTTGTAAGCAAAATAACACGTTTGCATTGAACGGAACAGAAATATCAACTGTTCTAGTTTTTATGCGTGCAAAATGCATTTCAGAGCAAGAGAAGCACTTTTCGACCGACAATGTGATTCTGACCTTACAATGTTGATATTGCACAAAACTAATGGACTTCACTTCCAAATGGTCGTGTATTGCTTAAATAACCCTTTTGTAAGCAAAATAACACGTTTGCATTGAACGGAATAGAAATATCAACTTGTAGTTTTTATGTGTGCAAAATGCTTTTCAGAGCGAGAGAATCACTTTATGACCAACAACGTGATTCTGACCTTACAATGTTGATATTGCTCAAAACGAGTGGAATTCACTTCCAAATGGTCGTGTATTGCTTAAATAACCCTTTTGTATGCAAAATAACACGTTTCCATTGAACGGAACAGAAATATCAACTGTTCTAGTTTTTATGTGTGCAAAATGCTTTTCAGAGCGAGAGAATCACTTTTTGACCAACAACGTGATTCTGACCTTACAATGTTGATATTGCTCAAAACTAATGGACATCGCTTCCAAATGGTCGTGTATTGCTTAAATAACCCTTTTGTAAGCAAAATAACACGTTGGCATTGAACGGAACAGAAATATCAACTGTTCTAGTTTTTATGTGTGCAAAATGCTTTTCAGAGCGAGAGAATAACTTTTTGACCAACAACGTGATTCTGACCTTACAATGTTGATATTACTCAAAACGAATGGAATTCACTTCCAAATGGTGGTTTATGCTTAAATAACCCATTTGTAAGCAAAGTAACACGTTTTCATTGAACGAAACAGAAATATCAACTGTTCTAGTTTGTATGCGTGCAAAATGCTTTTCAGAGCGAGAGAATCACTTTTTGACCAACAACGTGATTCTGACCTTAAAATGTTGATATTGCTAAAAACCAATGGACCTCGCTTCCAAATGGTCGTGTATTGCTTAAATAACCCTTTTGTAAGCAAAATAACACGTTTGCATTGAACGGAACAGAAATATCAACTGTTCTAGTTTTTATGCGTGCAAAATGCTTTTCAGAGCAAGAGAAGCACTTTTCGACCGACAATGTGATTCTGACCTTACAATGTTGATATTGCACAAAACTAATGGACTTCACTTCCAAATGGTCGTGTATTGCTTAAATAACCCTTTTGTAAGCAAAATAACACGTTTGCATTGAACGGAACAGAAATATCAACTTGTAGTTTTTATGTGTGCAAAATGCTTTTCATAGCGAGAGAATCACTTTATGACCAACAACGTGATTCTGACCTTACAATGTTGATATTGCTCAAAAGGAGTGGAATTCACTTCCAAATGGTCGTGTATTGCTTAAATAACCCTTTTGTATGCAAAATAACACGTTTCCATTGAACGGAACAGAAATATCAACTGTTCTAGTTTTTATGTGTGCAAAATGCTTTTCAGAGCGAGAGAATCACTTTTCGACCAACAACGTGATTCTGACCTTACAATGTTGATATTGCTCAAAACGAATGGAATTCACTTCCAAAAGGTGGTTTATGCTGAAATAACCCATTTGTAAGCATGATAACACGTTTGCATTGAACGGAACAGAAATATACACTGTTCTAGTTTTTATGTGTGCAAAATGCTTTTCAGAGCGAGAGAATCACTTTTCGACCAACAATGTGATTCTGACCTTACAATGTTGATATTGCTCAAAACTAATGGACTTCACTTCCAAATGGTCGTGTATTGCTTAATCAACCCTTTTGTAAGCATAATAACACGTTTGCATTGAACGGAACAGAAATATCAACTGTTCTAGTTTTTATGTGTGCAAAATGCTTTTCAGAGCGAGAGAATCACTTTTTGACCAACAACGTGATTCTGACCTTACAATGTTGATATTGCTCAAAACTAATGGACATCGCTTCCAAATGGTCGTGTATTGCTTAAATAACCCTTTTGTAAGCAAAATAACACGTTGGCATTGAACGGAACAGAAATATCAACTGTTCTAGTTTTTATGTGTGCAAAATGCTTTTCAGAGCGAGAGAATCACTTTTTGACCAACAACGTGATTCTGACCTTACAATGTTGATATTACTCAAAACGAATGGAATTCACTTCCAAATGGTGGTTTATGCTTAAATAACCCATTTGTAAGCAAAGTAACACGTTTTCATTGAACGAAACAGAAATATCAACTGTTCTAGTTTGTATGCGTGCAAAATGCTTTTCAGAGCGAGAGAATCACTTTTTGACCAACAACGTGATTCTGACCTTCAAATGTTGATATTGCTAAAAACCAATGGACCTCGCTTCCAAATGGTCGTGTATTGCTTAAATAACCCTTTTGTAAGCAAAATAACACGTTTGCATTGAACGGAACAGAAATATCAACTGTTCTAGTTTTTATGCGTGCAAAATGCTTTTCAGAGCAAGAGAAGCACTTTTCGACCGACAATGTGATTCTGACCTTACAATGTTGATATTGCTCAAAACTAATGGACTTCACTTCCAAATGGTCGTGTATTGCTTAAATAACCCTTTTGTAAGCAAAATAACACGTTTGCATCGAACGGAACAGAAATATCAACTTGTAGTTTTTATGTGTGCAAAATGCTTTTCAGAGCGAGAGAATCACTTTATGACCAACAACGTGATTCTGACCTTACAATGTTGATATTGCTAAAAACGAATGGAATTCACTTCCAAATGGTGGTTTATGCTTAAATAACCCTTTTGTAAGCAAAGTAACACGTTTTCATTGAACGGAATAGAAATATACACTGTTCTAGTTTTTATGTGTGCAAAATGCTTTTCAGAGCTAGAGAATCACTTTTCAACCAACAATGTGATTCTGACCTTACAATGTTGATATTGCTAAAAACTAATGGAATTCACTTCCAAATGGTGGTCTATGCTGAAATAACCCATTTGTAAGCATAATAACACGGTTGCATTGAAGGGAACAGAAATATCAACTGTTCTAGTTTTTATGTGTGCAAAATGCTGTTCAGAGCGAGAGAATCACTTTTTGACCAACAACGTGATTCTGACCTTACAATGTTGATATTGCTCAAAACTAACGGACGTCACTTCCAAATGTTCGTGTATTGCTTAAATAACCCTTATATAAGCAAAGTAACACGTTTGCATTGAACAGAAATTTCAACTGTTCTAGTTTTTATGCGTGCAAAAATGCTTTTCAGAGCAAGAGAAGCACTTTTCGACCGACAATGTGATTCTGACCTTAGAATGTTGATATTGCTCAAAACTAATCGACTTCACTTCCAAATGGTCGTGTATTGCTTAAATAACCCTTTTGTAAGCAAAATAACACGTTTTCATTGAACGGAACTGTTGAGATGTATGAGTGTGCCCTCAATTGTCACCATGGGTGTTGTGTTCGATGGCAGCCAATGGGGTGTCCCTGGATGAGCATGTGACCTGAAGGAGTGTTCATATATGCTGGTGTTCAATAAATGACTTAGTTCCAGTCAAACAGCATCACTGTGTGGTATTTTCCTCTACATATTAGTTAGCACGGCCTAGCACTGGGTATACACGCCAGGACTGGGGCAAACCTCATCTGCTAACAGTGAAGTCGATTAGTTTTGAGCAATATCAACATTCTAAGGTCAGAATCACATTGTCGGTCGAAAAGTGCTTCTCTTGCTCTGAAAAGCATTTTTGCACGCATAAAAACTAGAACAGTTGATATTTCTGTTCCGTTCAATGAAAACGTGTTACTTTGCTTACAAATGGGTTATTTAAGCATAAACCACCATTTGGAAGTGAATTCCATTCGTTTTGAGCAATATCAACATTGTAAGGTCAGAATCACGTTGTTGGTCAAAAAGTGATTCTCTCGCTCTGAAAAGCATTTTGCACACATAAAAACTAGAACAGTTAATATTTCTGTTCCGTTCAATGCCAACGTGTCATTTTGCTTACAAAAGGGTTATTTAAGCAATACACGACCATTTGGAAGCGACATCCATTAGTTTTGAGCAATATAAACATTGTAAAGTCAGAATCATGTTGTTGGTCAAAAAGTGATTCTCTCGCTCTAAAAAGCATTTTGCACACATAAAAACTAGAACAGTTGATATTTCTGTTCCGTTCATTGCAAACGTGTTATTTTGCTTACAAAAGGGTTATTTAAGCAATACACCACCATTTGGGAGTGAAGTCTATTAGTTTTGAGCAATATCAACATTGTAAGGTCAGAATCACGTTGTTGGTCAAAAAGTGATTCTCTCGCTCTGAACAGCATTTTGCACACATAAAAACTAGAACAGTTGATATTTCTGTTCCGTTCAATGCAAACGTGTTATTTTGCTCACAAAAGGGTTACTTAAGCAATACACCACCATTTGTAAGTGAATTCCATTAGTTTTTAGCAATATCAACATTGTAAGGTCAGAATCACGTTGCTGGTCAAAAAGTGATTCTCTCGCTCTGAAAAGCATTTTGCACGCATAAAAACTGGAACAGTCTATATTTCTGTTCCGTTCAATGAAAACGTGTTATTATGCTTACAAATGGGTTATTTCAGCATAGACCACCATTTGGAAGTGAATTCCATTAGTTTTTAGCAATATCAACATTGTAAGGTCAGAATCACGTTGTTGGTCAAAAAGTGATTCTCTCGCTCTGAAAAGCATTTTGCACACATAAAAACTAGAACAGTTGATATTTCTGTTCCATTCAATGCAAACGTGTTATTTTGCTCACAAAAGGGTTACTTAAGCAATACACCACCATTTGGGAGTGAAGTCTATTAGTTTTGAACAATATCAACATCGTAAGGTCAGAATTACATCGTTGGTCAAAAAGTGATTCTCTCGCTCTAAAAAGCATTTTGCACACATAAAAACTAGAACAGTTGATATTTCTGTTCCGTTCAATGCAAACGTGTTACTTTGCATACAAAATGGTTATTTAAGCAATACACGACCATTTGGAAGTGAAGTCCATTTGTTTTGAGCAATATCAACATTGTAAGGTCAGAATCACGTTGTTGGTCAAAAAGTGATTCTCTCGCTCTGAAAAGCATTTTGCACACATAAAAACTAGAACAGTTGATATTTCTGTTCCGTTCAATGCAAACGTGTTACTTTGCTTATATAAGGGTTATTTAAGCAATACACGACCATTTGGAAGTGACGTCCATTAGTTTTGAGCAATATCAACATTGTAAGGTCAGAATCACTTTGTTGGTCAAAAAGTGATTCTCTCGCTCTGAAAAGCATTTTGCACACATAAAAACTAGAACAGTTGATATTTCTGTTCCGTTCAATGCAAACGCGTTATTTTGCTCACAAAAGGGTTACTTAAGCAATACACCACCATTTGTAAGTGAATTCCATTAGTTTTTAGCAATATCAACATTGTAAGGTCAGAATCACGTTGCTGGTCAAAAAGTGATTCTCTCGCTCTGAAAAGCATTTTGCACGCATAAAAACTGGAACAGTCTATATTTCTGTTCCGTTCAATGAAAACGTGTTATTTTGCTTACAAAAGGGTTATTTAAGCAATACACGACCATTTGGAAGTGAAGTCCATTAGTTTTGACCAAAATCAACATTGTAAGGTCAGAATCACTTTGTTGGTCAAAAAGTGATTCTCTCGCTCTGAAAAGCATTTTGCACACATAAAAACTAGAACAGTTGATATTTCTGTTCCGTTCAATGCAACCGTGTTATTATGCTTACAAATGGGTTATTTCAGCATAGACCACCATTTGGAAGTGAATTCCATTAGTTTTTAGCAATATCAACATTGTAAGGTCAGAATCACGTTGTTGGTCAAAAAGTGATTCTCTCGCTCTGAAAAATATTTTGCACACATAAAAACTAGAACAGTTGATATTTCTGTTCCATTCAATGCAAACGTGTTATTTTGCTCACAAAAGGGTTACTTAAGCAATACACCACCATTTGGGAGTGAAGTCTATTAGTTTTGAGCAATATCAACATTCTAAGGTCAGAATCACATTGTCGGTCGAAAAGTGCTTCTTTAGCTCTGAATAGCATTTTGCACACATAAAAACTAGAACAGTGTATATTTCTGTTCCTGTTAGCAGATGAGGTTTGCCCCAGTCCTGGCGTGTATACCCAGTGCTAGGCCGAACTAATATGTAGAGGAAAATACCACACAGTGATGCATCAGTACTGTTTGACTGGAACTAAGTCATTTATTGAACACCAGCATATATGAACACTCCTTCAGGTCACATGCTCATCCAGGGACACCCCATTGGCTGCCATCGAACACAACACCCATGGTGACAATTGAGGGCACACTCATACATCTCAACACCCCCACTTGCTCTCACATTGGTACATAATTAAACAAATGAAAATAAAGAAAAACATTAAGGTTCTCTACCTTCATCATGCACATTAATTTACATACATGGTTAGTTTCCAAACATAAACTTTGTAAACTTAATCAACTTATACTGTGTTGCAGGTTTTATCATCACATCTGCTACCATCTGTTCTGTCGGGCAAAAGTTCAAACTTATCTTTCCATCACCAACAGTTGACCTCACAAAATGATATTTTATGTCAACATGCTTACTCCTTTGCCTGTTCACAGGATTCTTTGCTAATGCTATTGTACCTTGGTTATCCTCATAAACCTTAGGCACTGGGTTTGGATGTCTGTCAATGCCCTCTAACAGCTGAACTAGGTACAAAACCTCTTGTGTAGTAGAGGCTAACGCCATGTACTCTGCCTCACAAGTTGATAGTGCGACAGTGGGCTGCTTTTTGGTTTTCCATGAGATCAAAGGTCCATTTTCATTTAAGCTTACACAATACCCTGTGGTACTGCGTCTGTCAGTTGTGTCAGCTGCCCAATCTGCATCGCTGTAGGCGTGTAGTTGCAGTTTTCCATTGGGACTTTTTGTGAAGCACATTTCTTTTTCACTTGTGCCTCTTAGATATCTCATTACCTGTAGTCCACTGTTCTTCTGTCGGCTCCGAAAAATACTGTGACAGTTTACTTATTACAAAACTCAGATCGGGTCTTGTGCATGTAGTTAAATAAATCAGGCTTCCAACAGCCTCTCTGTATTTTTTGACATCGCTCATCACTTGAGCATCATTAGTGAAGTTCAACTTTTGTTCACAAGGTGTCGTCCTAGGTTTACATTCTTGCATATTAAACTTCTCTAGTATTTTTTCCACATATCTCGTTTGCGACATTTTCACACGTCGATCATTTTGGTCAAAAACAATACCAAGAAAAAGTCTTAGTTTCCCCAAGTCTTTCATTTTGAACCGTGCCGAGAGCATCTCCTTCACAGACTTCAGTGAATTTTCATCACTGGCACCAATGATTAAGTCATCAACCCATATTAAGATGATCACTTTTACTTTTTCTGTCTCCTTTGTGTAAACACAATGATCAGCAGGATTTTGCACAAAGTTGTTTTTACTCAAATACTCGTGCAGTAACTTGTTCCAATTTCTGCCCGATTGTGTAAGTCCATACAGCGACCTCTTTAGCTTGCATACCAACTTTGTATCTGTGCCAGATTTTTCCTCATAACCTTCCGGCTGTTCCATATAAATGTCAAAATCTATTGGTGCATGTAGGTAGGCTGTTTTGACATCCATCTGATCAGGTTTTCTTGCACCGCTTTTTGCATCAAGACTCTGACACTAGTCAGGTTAGCAGTAGGAGAAAAAGTCTCCCCATAATCCACACCAACCCTTTGACTGTATCCTTTTGCCACATAGCGTGCCTTGTATTTTTCTGATCCATCTGCATTGTTTTTAATAGCATAGACCCATCTACCCCCCACTGCTTCCTTGTCCTCAGGCAAGTTTGTAAGGATAAATGTGTCATTTTCTTTTAATGATCGTATCTCCTCATCCATCGCGTTAACCCATTCTTTTGAATGATGTGAGGTTACAGCTTCTCTGAATGTTAAGGGTATGTTAGACGCTACTCTGTAACAATAATCTATGTTAGTGAGTACTTGATCATCACTCTCATAGTCGCCTAACACATAATTACTTAAGTCACCTGGTCTCTTCCTCTCTCTTGAAGGGTAACGCTTGTGCTCAAGTGTCTGTGTGTAGCTGTGTACTTCAGGCATAGAACCTGGCACCTGGTCCTGTGTATGTGCTGGACTCACATCAGTATCTTTCCTGTTATTGTAAGCTGTATTCTGCAGCTCAGAATCACCATTGACAGGTGTCAGCTCAGAATCATCATCGACAGGTGTCATGTCAGTCTGTGTCTGCCTCTCTTCGTTTATTTTGTTGATAAACTTCACCAGTCTATGCTTCTGTATTTTTCCACTGTCAGGAAAATAGACCATATAGGCTGGACTGTTCTTGTCGTACCCGACGAAAATTCCCTTTTCACACCTTGAGTCTAATTTTCTCTTGTCCTGTTTGTAAGCATAGCACTCTGAACCAAACTTTTGCATTCTGGATAAGTTAGGTCGTTTCCCTTTTAGCAGTAAGTAAGGTGTCTGCTTCATGCGATTGTTAAAACATCTGTTTCTCACTATAGCTGCTGTCTGGACTGCATAGGTCCACAGCTCTCTTGGCAGCTTACTGTCCAATAGCAAACACCTGGCCATGTCAAATAGTGTGCGCCAGTTTCGCTCAGCAGTGCCATTCTGATGTGGCGAGTATGGGGCTGAAGTCTCATGTCTAATGCCATTGTTGCTGAGTAGCGCTTGGTAATGTTTACCCGTAAACTCAGTACCATTGTCAGACCTGATACACTTAATCTTGCCATAGGGCGCTGTGTCGGCAATAAACTTTTCTGTTGCCTGAATTGTGTCACTCTTATTCTTCAGAAAGTACACAAACACTGCACTGGAAAAATCATCGGTAAATGATAATGCGTACCTATACCCGTCTCTGGACTCTGGGTCTATAGGTCCTGCTACATCTGTGTGCACCAGCTCTAAGGGTGCTTTCGCCCTTACATCCGGCTCCCTGTTTCTAGTTTGAGCAAACTTTCCCTGAATGCAGACTTCACAATTTAAGGCTGACATGTCGGTTTTACCCTTGATTTCCATACCATCAACAACATTTTGTAGTTTCTGAACATCATCATAGTTACAATGCCCCAAGATTTCGTGCCATGTCTGCACATCATAGACAGCTTTACATTGGTCTTCACACTCACCATTTACTGTATGTAAGTAGAACAGTCTGTTATACTCATGAATGTTGCATCTTGCACCGTCTCTGCATATAAGGGCATCTTCTCCTTGCTTGAAGATTAAAGTTGCTCCTTTGGCAGTGGCTGCCTTAACAGAAAAAAATGTCCTGCGGGTAAGAGGGGATGTACAACGCGTCTTTCAGCGTCGCGTTGTGATTTTGCCCTCTGCTGTCGATCAAGCAGACCTCTGCATCTCCTCTGCGCTCTGCAACTCCGTGGCTCTTTTCACCATTGGCTAACTCCACACAGTGTCTTAGTGGTTGGAACGTGTCGTCAAAACTCCTGAACTTTGAAATATCGTTAATGATGTGTGAGGTGGCACCTGTGTCCACCATTAGCCCTTTCTTATCCGCTCTCTGGGCTCTCTGCGTCACTGCATCTGTGTCTCTCACCTGGAAAACAAACTCATTGTCGCTCTTCTCCTCAAAAACTAGGTGTGCATCATCCTGCTGGTATCTCCGCCTGCAGGTTTCATCCCGGTGTGTGGCGTTTTTACATTGACTACACCACTGCTTGCGTTGACACCATCTAGCTATGTGTCCTTTCAGGCCACATCTGTGACACACAATGTTCGCACTCTGGGCTCCACGGTCACTTGTACTGGCTAACGCAGGTTGAACTCTCGCCTTCATCACGTTGTCGTCCGACGCTGTGGTGTGCATTTTCTCCGTGTCCTCGTAGCTCCGTAGTTTAGTTTTGAATTCCGCAAAAGACGTTTTCACATCACTCTGTGTAACATGAACAGTGAACGGTCTAAAAGACTCTGGCAGGCCCTTCAAAATCATTGCCACCAACAATCCATCGCTTAATGTTTCACCAGCGTTTCTCAATGCCGTGATGGTGGTCTCTGCGCGTATAACATATTCAGTCACACTTTCGGTACTTAACTTTTGAAGTGAAGTCAGTTCGGTATACAGGCTTATCACCCTCGGTTTTCCTTTTCCAGCATAATAGTTTCTCAAAATCTTCAGAGCTTCTCTGCCATTGTCCGCTGCCTCTCTCATTATCAGAGATAAACTTTTATCATCGAGAAACTGAATCAGCTCTGCGTATGCATCAGCATTTTTCTCTCCATCTTCATCTTCATCCTCTGGCTCATTTAGAATTGTATCTCTCAAACCTTGTAGCCGAAGATGGCCCAAAAACTTGATCTCCCACAGTTCATATTTCTTTTCATCTCCGTCAAAAACTAGCCGTGACCATCGGCCACTTATCTCGGCTCTTTTATTCATGGCGCTAGCTTAGTATGCTAATTCACCGGACACGCGGTACGTCGCGACTTTTCTCGATGGAAAACTCTCTGGGTAACTCTGGGCCCATAACCGGTTAACAGATGAGGTTTGCCCCAGTCCTGGCGTGTATACCCAGTGCTAGGCCGAACTAATATGTAGAGGAAAATACCACACAGTGATGCATCAGTACTGTTTGACTGGAACTAAGTCATTTATTGAACACCAGCATATATGAACTAGAGGTGGTTCGGTCGCGAACTGATTCGTTCGAACGAACGAATCGTTAGAACGAACGATCCGAACTGGTTCTTCACTCTCGTTCGCGTCGTTCGCGTCGGTCGTCTCGTT
This sequence comes from Pollachius pollachius, assembly GCF_949987615.1. Lineage (NCBI taxonomy): Eukaryota > Metazoa > Chordata > Actinopteri > Gadiformes > Gadidae > Pollachius > Pollachius pollachius. Next base: position 24,563,873 of record NC_136935.1, read on the forward strand.
CTCGTCGGTCGTCTCGTTCGCGTCGTTCGTGACTCAGAATTGACTCCTCCCAGACCCACGACTCGCAGACAGTTCGTTCAGGAAGACGAGGGACCGAGGCGACTCACGGCACACACTGTTGCTTGCACTGCACCAGGAGCAGGTTATAGTTATAAGTAGGCTTTACTTAGTTAGCTTCAACGATACATGAAGTAAACATACTTTGAACGTCCATGTAGGCCTACGCAGCAGCACTATGCGCAGGTGATGCCGCATGATATGCCGCAAGGCATATCATTATTAACTAACGCATTATCTCTGAGGTGAAGTAAAGCCTCAGGTGGTCCGTTACATTTTCTTGTCAAGTAGCCTGGTGTTTACATTTTAGGGTTAGGGTTTCACATTGTTCCTTTATCTCGGGTATTTTTTTGATATATAAAATTAACGATATTGACTCAACTTTCAGGATAAAGTGATTCGGTTCGCCATTCGATTCACCGGAAACTGGACTGAACCAGTTCAGTCGAGTTTCCGGTAGCACTGAGTCTGACTGACTCAGCTGAGAACCATGCAATGGGTGCATTGCATGATGCGATTCACCGCTACCGGAAACGGAAACTGGACTGAACCGGAAACTGGGCTGAACGAACGAACGAACGATTCGCGAACGACTCATCTTGGCGAACTGACTGACGCGAACTGGTTCACGTAAACGAATCATTGAATCCACCTCTAATATGAACACTCCTTCAGGTCACATGCTCATCCAGAGACACCCCATTGGCTGCCATCGAACACAAAACCCATGGTGACAATAGGGGTTATGCGGAGCGCCCAGCGTTCGAACCGGAAAACAGGTGTAAACGGGTCTAATCATTTCCGCTTTTCACTTCCGTACACTGGTTGACTGCAGCGGTAGGTGATCTCCTGGTAACTTCTAAGTTTCGCTTTAGTGTATTCTATTTAGTATTTAGTTTTCTATTTCGTGTGATTAAAATTTAATTTTAACATTTGTGAAATTAAAATTTCACAAATGTTAAAATGTTAAAATACCAGAAACGGCAACATCTGAACAGCAGTTTTTGTTGTGTGCCGAGCTGTTCTGTGTCGGGGAAATTTAACTCTAGCGTAAGTTTCCACCAGTTTCCAAAGGATGAGTCAGTTAGGGCGATATGGGTCCGAAACATTAGCAAAGTCCTCGTATGTGTCCTCAATGCATAGCAGCCCAATATCAAAAGGGTGCCCATGCACACCCTTGGAGAGTGTACTTCTATGAAACAAAGTGGTAAAGGTAATATTCTACTATGAAAAGGTTCCAATTATAAAAGTAAAATATGTGGTATGCATAGTCTAATGGTTTCAGTAACTGCTCGTGACCTCCAAATACAGTGATATTGTTACAAATCATAACCTGCTGTGCCCCAGCTAATGTTTACATGTATGACCTCAGTGACTACACCTCACCTGATTCCTCCTTCCATGCACCTGTTAAGCCTGGGTCTTGTAACAATCATGCTGTTTACAGGCCCGGGTTTTACTCCCTTATGAAGTAAAGAGTCGCCATTATATTACGCTGCACCTCTAATGCTTCTAACCTTAGATCACTATACTTTATTTTAGCAAATTACTATTTTATTGCAGCACACATAGCCTAACTATTACATACATATTATACAGTGCATTTGCCTCAACCCTTACTGCAGTTCTGGGCTTGTGCCATTGTTGTTCCATTTCTGTACAGGCATGAACAGGGGGGACAACCTGGATATTGAGCTCGGAGTAATGAGCTGTCTGAAAGAGCAGTGCAGCAGTGTGATTGCATACTGCTGTGCCAGCTTTGCATGAACACTGACTTGAGGTCATGATGACGGGATCTGAATCACGAAGCACTATCTGTATACAATACACAAAGAGACAATTGGACAGTTGGCAGAACAGATACCACTAAATTAAGACAAGGGGCTTCCTACAAGTCTACCACAATAAACATATATTGCTCAGTACTGGAATGCCTGCCACTACAGGGTGTCAATAGTTGCAAGTAGCAGCAATTGCAAAAGGGGAGGAAACACATATATATAGCTTTCGAATGTAATGTCATGGCAAGTGTCCTAATGATGTTATCGGTATAGTGTGTGTGTGTTTAGTATACAAAAATTGTTAACCATACGAGTAGAGGTATACCAAATATGTGTCGATAGAAATATTTACTGTCAATCAACTTTGCACAAATTACCTTCTTTCACTAACAGGTAGACTATAGCCATTTATCAAGTGTCTCAGAAGAATGTGTTGTATTTGTGAATATGGTGTTTACATAATTGAGAACATGCTGGTGGCCAAATGAAAGCAGTTGCAGTGTAAATATATTCATTCTGAGAGGCTTGATGAACGCATTCTGTACAGTCATTGAACTGAAACAGACAATTTAACAAACCCATCCCTGAACATAGCCTACGCTCAAGCTGTGTGGTTTTTCATTCTTCTGCATGGACCTGTGACAAGCTGCTCTGACAGTGACAGTACCTCTCAACCTGTCTTTGTTTGAAACTGGTGGAAAAGAAGATACAGCATCATTTCATTCATTCATTCATTCATCACAGTTGTCTTTATACAAATCAATGTTTTAGAAATCTGAAACACCTGCCAGAACGGTAGCAGCTAGTCGACATTAAACCTAGCAGCTATCCTAGTAGAGTCTACTAGGATAGTAGTGTCTGGTCTTATGCGTCTACTAGACACATACGACCAGCATACCACGTCGACAAAGACCAGCTTAACCACACAGGACATCGTAGTAATTATACTGTTGGTAGTATAAACCCATCGCTAAAATGCAGTCTTCATCTGATTGTCTTAATTGTCTGTGAGCAAAAATACTGCTAAACTAACTGATAGCATACAAGTACACAACTAGGCTACTTACAGTTAACTAACGCTAACGAGCGCTATTAGCAAAAGCTACAAATGTAAATACCTTCATAATTATGAATAAATGAGGAGGCGTAAAACTTAAATCCCTTGTCTAACAGAGTCCCCGGGGCTCTGGACGTCCGTTTGGCAATACTGTGCACATCGCTAATAGTTGTTCGGGGTAGCTCCTGTAAACACCGGCTGTAGAAGGTCGCCATAATAAACTCAGCTTATTGAGCAGCGGACGACCGGAAGCCAAGACCACTGTTTTGTAGAACCCGGAAGAGTGTTGCGCATAAGGCCTATTGAGGGCACACTCATACATCTCAACATTCACTTCCAAATGGTCGTGTATTGCTTAAATAACCCTTTTGTCAGCAAAATACCACGTTTGCATTGAACGGAACAGAGATATCAACTGTTGTAGTTTTTATGTGTGCAAAATGCTTTTCAGAGCGAGAGAATCACTTTGTGACCAACAACGTCATTCTGACCTTACAATGTTGATATTGCTCAAAACTAATGGAATTCACTTCCAAATGGTGGTTTATGCTTAAATAACCCATTTGTAAGCAAAGTAACACGTTTTCATTGAACGGAACAGAAATATCAACTGTTCTAGTTTTTATGTGTGCAAAAATGCTTTTCAGAGCAAGAGAAGCACTTTTCGACCGACAATGTGATTCTGACCTTAGAATGTTGATATTGCTCAAAACTAATCGACTTCACTTCCAAATGGTAGTGTATTGCTTAAATAACCCTTTTGTAAGCAAAGTAACACGTTTTCATTGAACGGAACAGAAATATACACTGTTCTAGTTTTTATGTGTGCAAAATGCTATTCAGAGCTAAAGAATCACTTTTTGACCAACAACGTGATTCTGACCTTACAATGTTGATATTGCTCAAAACTAATAGACTTCACTCCCAAATGGTGGTGTATTGCTTAAATAACCCTTTTGTAAGCAAAATAACACGTTTGCAATGAACGGAACAGAAATATCAACTGTTCTAGTTTTTATGTGTGCAAAATGGTTTTCAGAGCTAGAGAATCACTTTTCGACCAACAATGTGATTCTGACCTTACAATGTTGATATTGCTCAAAACTAATGGACTTCACTTCCAAATGGTCGTGTATTGCTTAAAAAACCTTTTTGTAAGCATAATAACATGTTTGCATTGAACGGAACAGAAATATCAACTGTTCTAGTTTTTATTTGTGCAAAATGCTTTTCAGAGCGAGAGAATCACTTTTTGACCAACAACGTGATTCTGACCTTACAATGTTGATATTGCTCAAAACTAATGGACATCGCTTCCAAATGGTCGTGTATTGCTTAAATAACCCTTTTGTATGCAAAATAACACGTTGGCATTGAATGGAACAGAAATATCAACTGTTCTAGTTTTTATGTGTGCAAAATGGTTTTCAGAGCGAGAGAATCACTTTTTGACCAACAACGTGATTCTGACCTTACAATGTTGATATTGCTAAAAACTAATGGAATTCACTTCCAAATGGTGGTTTATGCTTAAATAACCCATTTGTAAGCAAAGTAACACGTTTTCATTGAACGGAACAGAAATATCAACTGTTCTAGTTTTTATGTGTGCAAAAATGCTTTTCAGAGCAAGAGAAGCACTTTTCGACCGACAATGTGATTCTGACCTTAGAATGTTGATATTGCTCAAAACTAATCGACTTCACTTCCAAATGGTAGTGTATTGCTTAAATAACCCTTTTGTAAGCAAAGTAACACGTTTTCATTGAACGGAACAGAAATATACACTGTTCTAGTTTTTATGTGTGCAAAATGCTATTCAGAGCTAAAGAATCACTTTTTGACCAACAACGTGATTCTGACCTTACAATGTTGATATTGCTCAAAACTAATAGACTTCACTCCCAAATGGTGGTGTATTGCTTAAATAACCCTTTTGTAAGCAAAATAACACGTTTGCAATGAACGGAACAGAAATATCAACTGTTCTAGTTTTTATGTGTGCAAAATGGTTTTCAGAGCTAGAGAATCACTTTTCGACCAACAATGTGATTCTGACCTTACAATGTTGATATTGCTCAAAACTAATGGACTTCACTTCCAAATGGTCGTGTATTGCTTAAAAAACCTTTTTGTAAGCATAATAACATGTTTGCATTGAACGGAACAGAAATATCAACTGTTCTAGTTTTTATTTGTGCAAAATGCTTTTCAGAGCGAGAGAATCACTTTTTGACCAACAACGTGATTCTGACCTTACAATGTTGATATTGCTCAAAACTAATGGACATCGCTTCCAAATGGTCGTGTATTGCTTAAATAACCCTTTTGTATGCAAAATAACACGTTGGCATTGAATGGAACAGAAATATCAACTGTTCTAGTTTTTATGTGTGCAAAATGGTTTTCAGAGCGAGAGAATCACTTTTTGACCAACAACGTGATTCTGACCTTACAATGTTGATATTGCTAAAAACTAATGGAATTCACTTCCAAATGGTGGTCTATGCTGAAATAACCCATTTGTAAGCAAAATAACACGTTGGCATTGAACGGAACAGAAATATCAACTGTTCTAGTTTTTATGTGTGCAAAATGCTTTTCAGAGCGAGAGAATCACTTTTTTACCAACAACGTGATTCTGACCTTACAATGTTGATATTCCTAAAAACCAATGGACTTCACTTCCAAATGGTCGTGTATTGCTTAAATAACCCTTTTGTATGCAAAATAACACGTTTCCATTGAACGGAACAGAAATATCAACTGTTCTAGTTTTTATGTGTGCAAAATGCTTTTCAGAGCGAGAGAATCACTTTTCGACCAACAACGTGATTCTGACCTTACAATGTTGATATCGCTCAAAACGAATGGAATTCACTTCCAAATGGTGGTTTATGCTTAAATAACCCATTTGTAAGCAAAGTAACACGTTTGCATTGAACGGAACAGAAATATCAACTGTTCTAGTTTTTATGCGTGGAAAATGCTTTTCAGAGCGAGAGAATCACTTTTTGACCAACAACGTGATTCTGACCTTACAATGTTGATATTGCTGAAAAAACAATGGACTTCACTTCCAAATGGTCGTGTATTGCTTAAATAACCCTTTTGTAAGCAAAATAACACGTTGGCATTGAACGGAACAGAAATATCAACTGTTCTAGTTTTTATGTGTGCAAAATGCTTTTCAGAGCGAGAGAATCACTTTTTGACCAACAACGTCATTCTGACCTTACAATGTTGATATTGCTCAAAACGAATGGAATTCACTTCCAAATGGTGGTTTATGCTTAAATAACCCTTTTGTAAGCATAATAACACGTTTGCATTGAACGGAACAGAAATATGAACTGTTCTAGTGTTTATGCGTGCAAAATGCTTTTCAGAGCGAGAGAATCACTTTTTGACCAACAACGTAATTCTGACCTTACAATGTTGATATTGCTAAAAACGAATGGAATTCACTTCCAAATGGTCGTGTGTTGCTTAAATAACCCTTTTGTAAGCAAAATAACACGTTTGCATTGAACGGAACAGAAATATGAACTGTTCTAGTTTTTATGCGTGCAAAATGCTTTTCAGAGCGAGAGAATCACTTTTTGACCAACAACGTGATTCTGACCTTACAATGTTGATATTGCTAAAAAAACAATGGACTTCACTTCCAAATGGTCGTGTATTGCTTAAATAACCCTTTTGTAAGCAAAATAACACGTTGGCATTGAACGGAACAGAAATATCAACTGTTCTAGTTTTTATGTGTGTAAAATGCTTTTCAGAGCGAGAGAATCACTTTTTGACCAACAACGTAATTCTGACCTTACAATGTTGATGTTGCTAAAAACGAATGAAATTCACTTCCAAATGGTGGTTCATGCTTAAATAACCCATTTGTAAGCAAAGTAACACGTTTTCATTGAACGGAACAGAAATATCAACTGTTCTTGTTTTTATGCGTGCAAAATGCTTTTCAGAGCGAGAGAATCACTTTTTGACCAACAACGTGATTCTGACCTTACAATGTTGATATTGCTAAAAAACCAATGGACTTCACTTCCAAATGGTCGTGTATTGCTTAAATAACCCTTTTGTAAGCAGAATAACACGTTTGCATTAAACGGAACAGAAATATCAACTGTTCTAGTTTTTATGTGTGCAAAATGCTTTTCAGAGGGAGAGAATCACTTTTTGACCAACAACGTGATTCTGACCTTACAATGTTGATATTGCTCAAAACGAATGGAATTCACTCCCAAATGGAGGTTTATGCTTAAATAAGCCTTTTGTAAGCATAATAACACGTTTGCATTGAAAGGAACAGAACTATTCACTTTTCTAGTTTTTATGTGTGCAAAATGCTTTTCAGAGCGAGAGAATCACTTTTTGACCAACAACGTGATTCTGACCTTACAATGTTGATATTGCTAAAAACGAATGGAATTCACTTCCAAATGGTCGTGTGTTGCTTAAATAACCCTTTTGTAAGCAAAATAACACGTTTGCATTGAACGGAACAGAAATATCAACTGTTCTAGTTTTTATGCGTGCAAAATGCTTTTCAGAGCGAGAGAATCACTTTTTGACCAACAACGTGATTCTGACCTTACAATGTTGATATTGCTAAAATACCAATGGACTTCACTTCCAAATGGTCGTGTATTGCTTAAATAACCCTTTTGTAAGCATAATAACACGTTTGCATTGAACGGAACAGAACTATTCACTTTTCTAGTTTTTATGTGTCCAAAATGCTTTTCAGAGCGAGAGAATCACTTTTCGACCAACAATGTGATTCTGACCTTACAATGTTGATTTTGCTCAAAACTAATGGACTTCACTTCCAAATGGTCGTGCATTGCTTAAATAACCCTTTTGTAAGCATAATAACACGTTTGCATTGAACGGAACAGAAATATCAACTGTTCTAGTTTTTATGTGTGCAAATGCTTTTCAGAGCGAGAGATTCACTTTTTGACCAACAACGTGATTGTGACCTGACAATGTTGATATTGCTCAAAACTAATGGACATCGCTTCCAAATGGTCGTGTATTGCTTAAATAACCCTTTTGTATGCAAAATAACACGTTGGCATTGAATGGAACAGAAATATCAACTGTTCTAGTTTTTATGTGTGCAAAATGGTTTTCAGAGCGAGAGAATCACTTTTTGACCAACAACGTGATTCTGACCTTACAATGTTGATATTGCTAAAAACTAATGGAATTCACTTCCAAATGGTGGTCTATGCTGAAATAACCCATTTGTAAGCAAAATAACACGTTGGCATTGAACGGAACAGAAATATCAACTGTTCTAGTTTTTATGTGTGCAAAATGCTTTTCAGAGCGAGAGAATCACTTTTTTACCAACAACGTGATTCTGACCTTACAATGTTGATATTCCTAAAAACCAATGGACTTCACTTCCAAATGGTCGTGTATTGCTTAAATAACCCTTTTGTATGCAAAATAACACGTTTCCATTGAACGGAACAGAAATATCAACTGTTCTAGTTTTTATGTGTGCAAAATGCTTTTCAGAGCGAGAGAATCACTTTTCGACCAACAACGTGATTCTGACCTTACAATGTTGATATCGCTCAAAACGAATGGAATTCACTTCCAAATGGTGGTTTATGCTTAAATAACCCATTTGTAAGCAAAGTAACACGTTTGCATTGAACGGAACAGAAATATCAACTGTTCTAGTTTTTATGCGTGCAAAATGCTTTTCAGAGCGAGAGAATCACTTTTTGACCAACAACGTGATTCTGACCTTACAATGTTGATATTGCTGAAAAAACAATGGACTTCACTTCCAAATGGTCGTGTATTGCTTAAATAACCCTTTTGTAAGCAAAATAACACGTTGGCATTGAACGGAACAGAAATATCAACTGTTCTAGTTTTTATGTGTGCAAAATGCTTTTCAGAGCGAGAGAATCACTTTTTGACCAACAACGTCATTCTGACCTTACAATGTTGATATTGCTCAAAACGAATGGAATTCACTTCCAAATGGTGGTTTATGCTTAAATAACCCTTTTGTAAGCATAATAACACGTTTGCATTGAACGGAACAGAAATATGAACTGTTCTAGTGTTTATGCGTGCAAAATGCTTTTCAGAGCGAGAGAATCACTTTTTGACCAACAACGTAATTCTGACCTTACAATGTTGATATTGCTAAAAACGAATGGAATTCACTTCCAAATGGTCGTGTGTTGCTTAAATAACCCTTTTGTAAGCAAAATAACACGTTTGCATTGAACGGAACAGAAATATGAACTGTTCTAGTTGTTATGCGTGCAAAATGCTTTTCAGAGCGAGAGAATCACTTTTTGACCAACAACGTGATTCTGACCTTACAATGTTGATATTGCTAAAAAAACAATGGACTTCACTTCCAAATGGTCGTGTATTGCTTAAATAACCCTTTTGTAAGCAAAATAACACGTTGGCATTGAACGGAACAGAAATATCAACTGTTCTAGTTTTTATGTGTGTAAAATGCTTTTCAGAGCGAGAGAATCACTTTTTGACCAACAACGTAATTCTGACCTTACAATGTTGATGTTGCTAAAAACGAATGAAATTCACTTCCAAATGGTGGTTCATGCTTAAATAACCCATTTGTAAGCAAAGTAACACGTTTTCATTGAACGGAACAGAAATATCAACTGTTCTTGTTTTTATGCGTGCAAAATGCTTTTCAGAGCGAGAGAATCACTTTTTGACCAACAATGTGATTCTGACCTTACAATGTTGATATTGCTAAAAAACCAATGGACTTCACTTCCAAATGGTCGTGTATTGCTTAAATAACCCTTTTGTAAGCAGAATAACACGTTTGCATTAAACGGAACAGAAATATCAACTGTTCTAGTTTTTATGTGTGCAAAATGCTTTTCAGAGGGAGAGAATCACTTTTTGACCAACAACGTGATTCTGACCTTACAATGTTGATATTGCTCAAAACGAATGGAATTCACTCCCAAATGGAGGTTTATGCTTAAATAAGCCTTTTGTAAGCATAATAACACGTTTGCATTGAAAGGAACAGAACTATTCACTTTTCTAGTTTTTATGTGTGCAAAATGCTTTTCAGAGCGAGAGAATCACTTTTTGACCAACAACGTGATTCTGACCTTACAATGTTGATATTGCTAAAAACGAATGGAATTCACTTCCAAATGGTCGTGTGTTGCTTAAATAACCCTTTTGTAAGCAAAATAACACGTTTGCATTGAACGGAACAGAAATATCAACTGTTCTAGTTTTTATGCGTGCAAAATGCTTTTCAGAGCGAGAGAATCACTTTTTGACCAACAACGTGATTCTGACCTTACAATGTTGATATTGCTAAAATACCAATGGACTTCACTTCCAAATGGTCGTGTATTGCTTAAATAACCCTTTTGTAAGCATAATAACACGTTTGCATTGAACGGAACAGAACTATTCACTTTTCTAGTTTTTATGTGTCCAAAATGCTTTTCAGAGCGAGAGAATCACTTTTCGACCAACAATGTGATTCTGACCTTACAATGTTGATTTTGCTCAAAACTAATGGACTTCACTTCCAAATGGTCGTGCATTGCTTAAATAACCCTTTTGTAAGCATAATAACACGTTTGCATTGAACGGAACAGAAATATCAACTGTTCTAGTTTTTATGTGTGCAAATGCTTTTCAGAGCGAGAGATTCACTTTTTGACCAACAACGTGATTGTGACCTGACAATGTTGATATTGCTCAAAACTAATGGACATCGCTTCCAAATGGTCGTGTATTGCTTAAATAACCCGTTTGTAAGCAAAATAACAAGTTTGGATTGAACGGAACAGAAATATACACTGTTCTAGTTTTTATGTGTGCAAAATGCTTTTCAGAGCGAGAGAATCACTTTTTGACCAACAACGTGATTCTGACCTGACATTGTTGATATTGCTCAAAACTAATGGAATTCACTTCCAAAAGGTGGTTTATGCTGAAATAACCCATTTGTAAGCATGATAACACGTTTGCATTGAACGGAACAGAAATGTACAAACAACGTGATTCTGACCTTACAATGTTGATATTGCTCAAAACTAATGGAATTCACTTCCAAATGGTGGTTTATGCTGAAATAACCCATTTGTAAGCATAATAACACGTTTGCATTGAACGGAACAGAAATATACACTGTTCTAGTTTTTATGTGTGCAAAATGCTTTTCAGAGCGAGAGAATCACTTTTTGACCAACAACGTGATTCTGACCTCACATTGTTGATATTGCTTGAAACTAATGGAATTCACTTCCAAAAGGTGGTTTATGCTGAAATAACCCATTTGTAAGCATGATAACACGTTTGCATTGAACGGAACAGAAATGTACAAACAACGTGATTCTGACCTTACAATGTTGATATTGCTAAAAAAACAATGGACTTCACTTCCAAATGGTCGTGTATTGCTTAAATAACCCTTTTGTAAGCAAAATAACACGTTGGCATTGAACGGAACAGAAATATACACTGTTCTAGTTTTTATGTGTGCAAAATGCTTTTCAGAGCGAGAGAATCACTTTTTGACCAACAACGTAATTCTGACCTTACAATGTTGATATTGCTCAAAACGAATGGAATTCACTTCCAAATGGTGGTTTATGCTTAAATAACCCTTTTGTAAGCATAATAACACGTTTGCATTGAACGGAACAGAAATATGAACTGTTCTAGTGTTTATGCGTGCAAAATGCTTTTCAGAGCGAGAGAATCACTTTTTGACCAACAACGTGATTCTGACCTTACAATGTTGATATTGCTAAAAACGAATGGAATTCACTTCCAAATGGTCGTGTATTGCTTAAATAACCCTTTTGTAAGCAAAATAACACGTTTGCATTGAACGGAACAGAAATATCAACTGTTCTAGTTTTTATGCGTGCAAAATGCTTTTCAGAGCGAGAGAATCATTTTTTGACCAACAACGTGATTCTGACCTTACAATGTTGATATTGCTAAAAAAACAATGGACTTCACTTCCAAATGGTCGTGTATTGCTTAAATAACCCTTTTGTAAGCAAAATAACACGTTGGCATTGAACGGAACAGAAATATCAACTGTTCTAGTTTTTATGTGTGTAAAATGCTTTTCAGAGCGAGAGAATCACTTTTTGACCAACAACGTAATTCTGACCTTACAATGTTGATGTTGCTAAAAACGAATGAAATTCACTTCCAAATGGTGGTTCATGCTTAAATAACCCATTTGTAAGCAAAGTAACACGTTTTCATTGAACGGAACAGAAATATAAACTGTTCTTGTTTTTATGCGTGCAAAATGCTTTTCAGAGCGAGAGAATCACTTTTTGACCAACAACGTGATTCTGACCTTACAATGTTGATATTGCTAAAAAACCAATGGACTTCACTTCCAAATGGTCGTGTATTGCTTAAATAACCCTTTTGTAAGCAGAATAACACGTTTGCATTGAACGGAACAGAAATATCAACTGTTCTAGTTTTTATGTGTGCAAAATGCTTTTCAGAGCGAGAGAATCACTTTTTGACCAACAACGTGATTCTGACCTTACAATGTTGATATTGCTCAAAACGAATGGAATTCACTCCCAAATGGAGGTTTATGCTTAAATAAGCCTTTTGTAAGCATAATAACACGTTTGCATTGAAAGGAACAGAACTATTCAATTTTCTAGTTTTTATGTGTCCAAAATGCTTTTCAGAGCGAGAGAATCACTTTTCGACCAACAATGTGATTCTGACCTTACAATGTTGATTTTGCTCAAAACTAATGGACTTCACTTCCAAATGGTCGTGCATTGCTTAAATAACCCTTTTGTAAGCATAATAACACGTTTGCATTGAACGGAACAGAAATATCAACTGTTCTAGTTTTTATGTGTGCAAATGCTTTTCAGAGCGAGAGATTCACTTTTTGACCAACAACGTGATTCTGACCTTACAATGTTGATATTGCTAAAAAAACAATGGACTTCACTTCCAAATGGTCGTGTATTGCTTAAATAACCCTTTTGTAAGCAAAATAACACGTTGGCATTGAACGGAACAGAAATATCAACTGTTCTAGTTTTTATGTGTGCAAAATGCTTTTCAGAGCGAGAGAATCACTTTTTGACCAACAACGTAATTCTGACCTTACAATGATGATATTGCTCAAAACGAATGGAATTCACTTCCAAATGGTGGTTTATGCTTAAATAACCCTTTTGTAAGCATAATAACACGTTTGCATTGAACGGAACAGAAATATGAACTGTTCTAGTGTTTATGCGTGCAAAATGCTTTTCAGAGCGAGAGAATCACTTTTTGACCAACAACGTGATTCTGACCTTACAATGTTGATATTGCTAAAAATGAATGGAATTCACTTCCAAATGGTCATGTATTGCTTAAATAACCCTTTTGTAAGCAAAATAACACGTTTGCATTGAACGGAACAGAAATATCAACTGTTCTAGTTTTTATGCGTGCAAAATGCTTTTCAGAGCGAGAGAATCACTTTTTGACCAACAACGTGATTCTGACCTTACAATGTTGATATTGCTAAAAAAACAATGGACTTCACTTCCAAATGGTCGTGTATTGCTTAAATAACCCTTTTGTAAGCAAAATAACACGTCGGCATTGAACGGAACAGAAATATCAACTGTTCTAGTTTTTATGTGTGTAAAATGCTTTTCAGAGCGAGAGAATCACTTTTTGACCAACAACGTAATTCTGACCTTACAATGTTGATGTTGCTAAAAACGAATGAAATTCACTTCCAAATGGTGGTTCATGCTTAAATAACCCATTTGTAAGCAAAGTAACACGTTTTCATTGAACGGAACAGAAATATAAACTGTTCTTGTTTTTATGCGTGCAAAATGCTTTTCAGAGCGAGAGAATCACTTTTTGACCAACAACGTGATTCTGACCTTACAATGTTGATATTGCTAAAAAACCAATGGACTTCACTTCCAAATGGTCGTGTATTGCTTAAATAACCCTTTTGTAAGCAGAATAACACGTTTGCATTGAACGGAACAGAAATATCAACTGTTCTAGTTTTTATGTGTGCAAAATGCTTTTCAGAGCGAGAGAATCACTTTTTGACCAACAACGTGATTCTGACCTTACAATGTTGATATTGCTCAAAACGAATGGAATTCACTCCCAAATGGAGGTTTATGCTTAAATAAGCCTTTTGTAAGCATAATAACACGTTTGCATTGAAAGGAACAGAACTATTCAATTTTCTAGTTTTTATGTGTCCAAAATGCTTTTCAGAGCGAGAGAATCACTTTTCGACCAACAATGTGATTCTGACCTTACAATGTTGATTTTGCTCAAAACTAATGGACTTCACTTCCAAATGGTCGTGCATTGCTTAAATAACCCTTTTGTAAGCATAATAACACGTTTGCATTGAACGGAACAGAAATATCAACTGTTCTAGTTTTTATGTGTGCAAATGCTTTTCAGAGCGAGAGATTCACTTTTTGACCAACAACGTGATTCTGACCTTACAATGTTGATATTGCTAAAAAAACAATGGACTTCACTTCCAAATGGTCGTGTATTGCTTAAATAACCCTTTTGTAAGCAAAATAACACGTTGGCATTGAACGGAACAGAAATATCAACTGTTCTAGTTTTTATGTGTGCAAAATGCTTTTCAGAGCGAGAGAATCACTTTTTGACCAACAACGTAATTCTGACCTTACAATGATGATATTGCTCAAAACGAATGGAATTCACTTCCAAATGGTGGTTTATGCTTAAATAACCCTTTTGTAAGCATAATAACACGTTTGCATTGAACGGAACAGAAATATGAACTGTTCTAGTGTTTATGCGTGCAAAATGCTTTTCAGAGCGAGAGAATCACTTTTTGACCAACAACGTGATTCTGACCTTACAATGTTGATATTGCTAAAAATGAATGGAATTCACTTCCAAATGGTCATGTATTGCTTAAATAACCCTTTTGTAAGCAAAATAACACGTTTGCATTGAACGGAACAGAAATATCAACTGTTCTAGTTTTTATGCGTGCAAAATGCTTTTCAGAGCGAGAGAATCACTTTTTGACCAACAACGTGATTCTGACCTTACAATGTTGATATTGCTAAAAAAACAATGGACTTCACTTCCAAATGGTCGTGTATTGCTTAAATAACCCTTTTGTAAGCAAAATAACACGTCGGCATTGAACGGAACAGAAATATCAACTGTTCTAGTTTTTATGTGTGTAAAATGCTTTTCAGAGCGAGAGAATCACTTTTTGACCAACAACGTAATTCTGACCTTACAATGTTGATGTTGCTAAAAACGAATGAAATTCACTTCCAAATGGTGGTTCATGCTTAAATAACCCATTTGTAAGCAAAGTAACACGTTTTCATTGAACGGAACAGAAATATCAACTGTTCTTGTTTTTAAGCGTGCAAAATGCTTTTCAGAGCGAGAGAATCACTTTTTGACCAACAACGTGATTGTGACCTTACAATGTTGATATTGCTAAAAAACCAATGGACTTCACTTCCA
The DNA here is from genome assembly GCF_949987615.1 of Pollachius pollachius. Taxonomy (NCBI): domain Eukaryota; kingdom Metazoa; phylum Chordata; class Actinopteri; order Gadiformes; family Gadidae; genus Pollachius; species Pollachius pollachius. The sequence goes on from NC_136935.1 coordinate 24,579,329, forward strand.
AATGGTTGTGTATTGCTGAAATAAGCCTTTTGTAAGCATAATAACACGTTTGCATTGAACGGAACAGAAATATGAACTGTTCTAGTGTGTATGCGTGCAAAATGCTTTTCAGAGCGAGAGAATCACTTTTTGACCAACAACGTGATTCTGACCTTACAATGTTGATATTGCTAAAAACGAATGGAATTCACTTCCAAATGGTCGTGTATTGCTTAAATAACCCTTTTGTAAGCAAAATAACACGTTTGCATTGAACGGAACAGAAATATCAACTGTTCTAGTTTTTATGCGTGCAAAATGCTTTTCAGAGCGAGAGAATCACTTTTTGACCAAGAACGTGATTCTGACCTTACAATGTTGATATTGCTAAAAAAACAATGGACTTCACCTCCAAATGGTCGTGTATTGCTTAAATAACCCTTTTGTAAGCAAAATAACACGTTGGCATTGAACGGAACAGAAATATCAACTGTTCTAGTTTTTATGTGTGCAAAATGCTTTTCAGAGCGAGAGAATCACTTTTTGACCAACAACGTGATTCTGACCTTACAATGTTGATGTTGCTAAAAACGAATGAAATTCACTTCCAAATGGTGGTTCATGCTTAAATAACCCATTTGTAAGCAAAGTAACACGTTTTCATTGAACGGAACAGAAATATAAACTGTTCTTGTTTTTATGCGTGCAAAATGCTTTTCAGAGCGAGAGAATCACTTTTTGACCAACAACGTGATTCTGACCTTACAATGTTGATATTGCTAAAAAACCAATGGACTTCACTTCCAAATGGTCGTGTATTGCTTAAATAACCCTTTTGTAAGCAGAATAACACGTTTGCATTGAACGGAACAGAAATATCAACTGTTCTAGTTTTTATGTGTGCAAAATGCTTTTCAGAGCGAGAGAATCACTTTTTGACCAACAACGTGATTCTGACCTTACAATGTTGATATTGCTCAAAACGAATGGAATTCACTCCCAAATGGAGGTTTATGCTTAAATAAGCCTTTTGTAAGCATAATAACACGTTTGCATTGAAAGGAACAGAACTATTCACTTTTCTAGTTTTTATGTGTCCAAAATGCTTTTCAGAGCGAGAGAATCACTTTTCGACCAACAATGTGATTCTGACCTTACAATGTTGATTTTGCTCAAAACTAATGGACTTCACTTCCAAATGGTCGTGCATTGCTTAAATAACCCTTTTGTAAGCATAATAACACGTTTGCATTGAACGGAACAGAAATATCAACTGTTCTAGTTTTTATGTGTGCAAATGCTTTTCAGAGCGAGAGATTCACTTTTTGACCAACAACGTGATTGTGACCTGACAATGTTGATATTGCTCAAAACTAATTGACATCGCTTCCAAATGGTCGTGTATTGCTTAAATAACCCGTTTGTAAGCAAAATAACAAGTTTGGATTGAACGGAACAGAAATATACACTGTTCTAGTTTTTATGTGTGCAAAATGCTTTTCAGAGCGAGAGAATCACTTTTTGACCAACAACTTGATTCTGACCTGACATTGTTGATATTGCTCAAAACTAATGGAATTCACTTCCAAAAGGTGGTTTATGCTGAAATAACCCATTTGTAAGCATGATAACACGTTTGCATTGAACGGAACAGAAATGTACAAACAACGTGATTCTGACCTTACAATGTTGATATTGCTCAAAACTAATGGAATTCACTTCCAAATGGTGGTTTATGCTGAAATAACCCATTTGTAAGCATAATAACACGTTTGCATTGAACGGAACAGAAATATACACTGTTCTAGTTTTTATGTGTGCAAAATGCTTTTCAGAGCGAGAGAATCACTTTTTGACCAACAACGTGATTCTGACCTCACATTGTTGATATTGCTCGAAACTAATGGAATTCACTTCCAAAAGGTGGTTTATGCTGAAATAACCCATTTGTAAGCATGATAACACGTTTGCATTGAACGGAACAGAAATGTACAAACAACGTGATTCTGACCTTACAATGTTGATATTGCTAAAAAAACAATGGACTTCACTTCCAAATGGTCGTGTATTGCTTAAATAACCCTTTTGTAAGCAAAATAACACGTTGGCATTGAACGGAACAGAAATATCAACTGTTCTAGTTTTTATGTGTGCAAAATGCTTTTCAGAGCGAGAGAATCACTTTTTGACCAACAACGTAATTCTGACCTTACAATGTTGATATTGCTCAAAACGAATGGAATTCACTTCCAAATGGTGGTTTATGCTTAAATAACCCTTTTGTAAGCATAATAACACGTTTGCATTGAACGGAACAGAAATATGAACTGTTCTAGTGTTTATGCGTGCAAAATGCTTTTCAGAGCGAGAGAATCACTTTTTGACCAACAACGTGATTCTGACCTTACAATGTTGATATTGCTAAAAACGAATGGAATTCACTTCCAAATGGTCGTGTATTGCTTAAATAACCCTTTTGTAAGCAAAATAACACGTTTGCATTGAACGGAACAGAAATATCAACTGTTCTAGTTTTTATGCGTGCAAAATGCTTTTCAGAGTGAGAGAATCACTTTTTGACCAACAACGTGATTCTGACCTTACAATGTTGATATTGCTAAAAAAACAATGGACTTCACTTCAAAATGGTCGTGTATTGCTTAAATAACCCTTTTGTAAGCAAAATAACACGTTGGCATTGAACGGAACAGAAATATCAACTGTTCTAGTTTTTATGTGTGTAAAATGCTTTTCAGAGCGAGAGAATCACTTTTTGACCAACAACGTAATTCTGACCTTACAATGTTGATGTTGCTAAAAACGAATGAAATTCACTTCCAAATGGTGGTTCATGCTTAAATAACCCATTTGTAAGCAAAGTAACACGTTTTCATTGAACGGAACAGAAATATAAACTGTTCTTGTTTTTATGCGTGCAAAATGCTTTTCAGAGCGAGAGAATCACTTTTTGACCAACAACGTGATTCTGACCTTACAATGTTGATATTGCTAAAAAACCAATGGACTTCACTTCCAAATGGTCGTGTATTGCTTAAATAAGCCTTTTGTAAGCATAATAACACGTTTGCATTGAAAGGAACAGAACTATTCACTTTTCTAGTTTTTATGTGTGCAAAATGCTTTTCAGAGCGAGAGAATCACTTTTTGACCAACAACGTGATTCTGACCTTACAATGTTGATATTGCTAAAAACGAATGGAATTCACTTCCAAATGGTTGTGTGTTGCTTAAATAACTCTTTTGTAAGCAAAATAACACGTTTGCATTGAACGGAACAGAAATATCAACTGTTCTAGTTTTTATGTGTGCAAAATGCTTTTCAGAGCGAGAAAATCACTTTTTGACCAACAACGTGATTCTGACCTTACAATGTTGATATTGCTCAAAACGAATGGAATTCACCTCCAAATGGTGGTTTATGCTTAAATAAGCCTTTTGTAAGCATAATAACACGTTTGCATTGAAAGGAACAGAACTATTCACTTTTCTAGTTTTTATGTGTCCAAAATGCTTTTCAGAGCGAGAGAATCACTTTTCGACCAACAATGTGATTCTGACCTTACAATGTTGATTTTGCTCAAAACTAATGGACTTCACTTCCAAATGGTCGTGCATTGCTTAAATAACCCTTTTGTAAGCATAATAACACGTTTGCATTGAACGGAACAGAAATATCAACTGTTCTAGTTTTTATGTGTGCAAAATGCTTTTCAGAGCGAGAGAATCACTTTTTGACCAACAACGTGATTCTGACCTTACAATGTTGATATTGCTAAAAAAACAATGGACTTCACTTCCAAATGGTCGTGTATTGCTTAAATAACCCTTTTGTAAGCAAAATAACACGTTGGCATTGAACGGAACAGAAATATCAACTGTTCTAGTTTTTATGTGTGCAAAATGCTTTTCAGAGCGAGAGAATCACTTTTTGACCAACAACGTAATTCTGACCTTACAATGTTGATATTGCTCAAAACGAATGGAATTCACTTCCAAATGGTGGTTTATGCTTAAATAACCCTTTTGTAGGCATAATAACACGTTTGCATTGAACGGAACAGAAATATGAACTGTTCTAGTGTTTATGCGTGCAAAATGCTTTTCAGAGCGAGAGAATCACTTTTTGACCAACAACGTAATTCTGACCTTACAATGTTGATGTTGCTAAAAACGAATGAAATTCACTTCCAAATGGTGGTTCATGCTTAAATAACCCATTTGTAAGCAAAGTAACACGTTTTCATTGAACGGAACAGAAATATCAACTGTTCTTGTTTTTATGCGTGCAAAATGCTTTTCAGAGCGAGAGAATCACTTTTTGACCAACAACGTGATTCTGACCTTACAATGTTGATATTGCTAAAAAACCAATGGACTTCACTTCCAAATGGTCGTGTATTGCTTAAATAAGCCTTTTGTAAGCATAATAACACGTTTGCATTGAAAGGAACAGAACTATTCACTTTTCTAGTTTTTATGTGTGCAAAATGCTTTTCAGAGCGAGAGAATCACTTTTTGACCAACAACGTGATTCTGACCTTACAATGTTGATATTGCTAAAAACGAATGGAATTCACTTCCAAATGGTCGTGTGTTGCTTAAATAACCCTTTTGTAAGCAAAATAACACGTTTGCATTGAACGGAACAGAAATATCAACTGTTCTAGTTTTTATGTGTGCAAAATGCTTTTCAGAGCGAGAAAATCACTTTTTGACCAACAACGTGATTCTGACCTTACAATGTTGATATTGCTCAAAACGAATGGAATTCACCTCCAAATGGTGGTTTATGCTTAAATAAGCCTTTTGTAAGCATAATAACACGTTTGCATTGAAAGGAACAGAACTATTCACTTTTCTAGTTTTTATGTGTCCAAAATGCTTTTCAGAGCGAGAGAATCACTTTTCGACCAACAATGTGATTCTGACCTTACAATGTTGATTTTGCTCAAAACTAATGGACTTCACTTCCAAATGGTCGTGCATTGCTTAAATAACCCTTTTGTAAGCATAATAACACGTTTGCATTGAACGGAACAGAAATATCAACTGTTCTAGTTTTTATGTGTGCAAAATGCTTTTCAGAGCGAGAGAATCACTTTTTGACCAACAATGTGATTCTGACCTTACAATGTTGATATTGCTCAAAACGAATGGAATTCACTTCCAAATGGTGGTTTATGCTTAAATAACCCTTTTGTAGGCATAATAACACGTTTGCATTGAACGGAACAGAAATATGAACTGTTCTAGTGTTTATGCGTGCAAAATGCTTTTCAGAGCGAGAGAATCACTTTTTGACCAACAACGTGATTCTGACCTTACAATGTTGATATTGCTAAAAACGAATGGAATTCACTTCCAAATGGTCGTGTATTGCTTAAATAACCCTTTTGTAAGCAAAATAACACGTTTGCATTGAACGGAACAGAAATATCAACTGTTCTAGTTTTTATGCGTGCAAAATGCTTTTCAGAGCGAGAGAATCACTTTTTGACCAACAACGTGATTCTGACCTTACAATGTTGATATTGCTAAAAAAACAATGGACTTCACTTCCAAATGGTCGTGTATTGCTTAAATAACCCTTTTGTAAGCAAAATAACACGTTGGCATTGAACGGAACAGAAATATCAACTTTTCTAGTTTTTATGTGTGTAAAATGCTTTTCAGAGCGAGAGAATCACTTTTTGACCAACAACGTGATTCTGACCTTACAATGTTGATGTTGCTAAAAACGAATGAAATTCACTTCCAAATGGTGGTTCATGCTTAAATAACCCATTTGTAAGCAAAGTAACACGTTTTCATTGAACGGAACAGAAATATCAACTGTTGTTTTTATGCGTGTGTGGTGAGACGCAGGGGGCAGAGCCCTTCTTAATGATCGGGGCCGGCACAGCCAATGGCTTGCGTCTCCACCTTATTTATTCACGAGTAGCCCTTGTGTCGGGAGGTGCCACAATTGGTCTCCTCGTTACTTCCGGCTGCGCCCCTCCCGTCAACCGGCTGCCGGTATGTACGCACGCTGTTATGGATGCTCTGACTCTGATTTGTTTGTAGCATGGTGATTTACTTTTTCGTACTGGTTGCTTTGCAGCGCTTCTGCCTGTCGCCTGCTGGTGCCCTGCCTCGGTTGGTGGTGCGTGTGGGATTACTTTTTCGCACTGGTCGCTTTGCAGCGCTTCTGCCTGTCGCCTGCTGGTGCCCTGCCTTGGTTGGTGGTGCGTGCGGGATTATTGATCGTGTAACATCCTCGATCCCCTACTGTTGGGCAAAATAACCTGCTGAGCACATCACATGTACATTATAAATATAGCTAACTCCTACCCTAGCTTAATGAGCACATCACATGGCAGTCACCTTATAATATAGTCAACTTTTAACACATAACACATACATGAGAATTTAGTCAGGTCAGGGCCGGAGCCAGGGCCCCATATCTCCTCCCGGCAGATAGTAGACACTCAGACAATGCACCAGTCATCCTCAAGGACGGGAGGACCACAACGGATGAATGCTCTGAAGCTCTCCCCCGTAAGGAGGAACACAAGAAGATATACATGCATACACTAGTGCCTGGGAACCAAGGTCAAGTAAAAACACACAGAACCACACACATCTCAAACGCACACACCTCATCACGAGGAGATACAGCATAAAACTGTATCACTCTGAGACTCTTCACCTTCTTCCGAAGCAGACCTTCCACGGAGGCGAAGCTCCGGACGAACCATCAGCGCTGATTAGGGACTTAGACATATTCGATTTCTCACGCTTATGACTCTGTATAACCGTTGCCACTTTACTTAATAAATCCAAGGTCCTCGTGCCGATAGACTTTATTACCTCTCCGTCTCATTTCATCTGGTCCAGTAACTAGACAGACCGTTTTTCCCAACAAATTGGTGACCCCGACGTGATTTTTTCTGAATTGGACCGCAACTGGGAAACGAGAGACGGAGAGCGGCACGGCCTCGGGACCCCGGAGAACCGGACCGATTCCTGCAGTCTCACCTCGCGATCGCCCAACAAAAGGTAGGCAGAACCTGTTGATAAAATCCAAACTCTGCATAGTTATATAGGAACCACATTAGGAGATGAGACTGTGAGAATGGTTCGCTACGGGATATCTCGTGGGGACTAATAGGACTGCACCCCAGCATTTCCCCGTAAAACCAGATTGACCCCGAATGCGTGACACATCGAATATCGGCTCGTTGCATGGTGAAAGAATACCCTCGAGACCATAGGGCCTATAAGAATCGGTCAGTGATACAAGACTACCGATGGCCAAAATAATACATGCCTGAGCCATTGAGTGGACTCAGAGGGATGCCTGGGCCGGGTTCGGAACCCAGATGGAATTAATGCCTGAGCCATTGAGTGGACTCAGAGGGATGCCTGGGCCGGGTTCGGAACCCAGATGGAATTAATGCCTGAGCCATTGAGTGGACTCAGAGGGATGCCTGGGCCGGGTTCGGAACCCAGATGGAATATATGCCTGAGCCATTGAGTGGACTCAGAGGGATGCCTGGGCCGGGTTCGGAACCCAGATGGAATTAATGCCTGAGCCATTGAGTGGACTCAGAGGGATGCCTGGGCCGGGTTCGGAACCCAGATGGAATATATGCCTGAGCCATTGAGTGGACTCAGAGGGATGCCTGGGCCGGGTTCGGAACCCAGATGGAATAATCTGTGTATTAAATAATTCTATGTGGTGAGAAGTTTAGAGTCCTTTATCAGGGTTAAAGTCCCTTTGCAAAGGAAACAGCGTGTGTATGCGCGAGTGAACGAGAGGCAGTGTGTGTATGCGCGAGAATAAGAGAGAGAGAGACGGAGTGGCTGTGTGTGTGTGTGTGTGTGTGTAAGAGGCCCAGAGAGAGAGAAAGAAAGAGAGCGAGCGTATTTTTGGGCCGGCTAAAATATGGAAATATGTGTGCAACGCTTGCTTGCTTTGCTATGCTTAACGCTATTCTGCTGTGTCTGATGATTGTGGGTGCGGGACACAGAATGAGAAGTCTGTCGATATGTTTCTGGGTGCGTCTGCGAGAAAGAGGGAATCTGTGAGTGAATCAGTGGGTGTGTATGCGTGATAATCTGTGAGTGAATCAGTGGGTGTGTATGCGTGATCCGCTCTATCTTTGTCCGTTAAAACGGGTAAATGTAGGAATAGATAGATTGATAATAATGAATAAATGTCTCTCTGACGTATTGCGTTGCTCTATGGCGTAACCAGCGGAAATAGATAAATTGACAATGATAAATAACCTTTTTACTGTGTCGCTTCAATTTACTGTTTGAACCGTTAAAACTAGACCTAGACAAGTTGACAAGGATAAATGATATCTCTTTTACTGTGTTTCTTTGAATTACTGCCGGACCTGTCGCATAGATAAACCACAATACTAAACAACATCTCTTTGCCGCGTTGGTTGACGGTTTAGTCTGATTGACGCAGATTAATCAATAAAGATAGATAACGATTATTGGCTATAAAGAATATCTGGATGTATTGAATAACGTCTATAGGCCCTGTTGTTGTTTTTTGCTTCCCTCCCCCCTGTTTTTTCCTCCTTTTTCTCGTTCTCCTCCTCCAAGAGTGACAAAAGTTACCCCCTAGTCTCTCATCCGCTCTTGTGTGTTAGACAGGCCACACAGAGTTATAGCATCAGGGCCGCCATTTTTTGAGTTCTCTCGCTCAGTCCGAAGCCACACCTCCCCCTCCGCCAAAAGTTTAGCCACTCCAACCTTACCCTTCCCCAACTAGACTGCCCCCTACTGGACCACTCCAACCTTACCCTTCCCCAACTAGACTGCCCCCTACTGGACCACTCAAACCTTACCCTTCCCCAACTAGACTGCCCCCTGCTGGACCACTCCAACCTTACCCTTCCCAGCCACAGCGCCCCCCACTGGACAACTCCAACTCTACCCTTCCCCAACTAGACTGCCCCCTGCTGGACCACTCAAACCTTACCCTTCCCCAACTAGACTGCCCCCTACTGGACCACTCCAACCTTACCCTTCCCCAACTAGACCGCCCCCTGCTGGACCACTCCAACTTTACCCTTCCCCAACCACCGTGCCCCCCACTGGACAACTCCAACTCTACCCTTCCCCAACTACCGCGCCCCCTACTGGACCACTCCAACCTTACCCTTCCCCAACTAGACCGCCCCCTACCGGACCACTCCAACCTTACCCTTCCCCAACCACCGTGCCCCCCACTGGACAACTCCAACCTTACCCTTCCCCAACTAGACTGCCCCCTGCCGGAACACTCCAACCTTACCCTTCCCAAGCCACAGCGCCCCCCACTGGACAACTCCAACTCTACCCTTCCCCAACTACAGCGCCCCCCACTGGACAACATCAATACCAATCCAACCCCGACTCTCGATCACCCCCTGCTAGAAGAATTATCCCGGTTACTAATAAAGATAAAAAAGACAAACCTCCTCGCACCCGGCCTCCAGTGCAAAGGCGTCCACGACCCCGACCACCCCCACACCAGGCTGCTAAGGAACGGCGAACACACCCACCATGTCGGACGAGCAACGGACCAGAGCGCTGGGCTGGTTGTGCCTCAACGCTGAACCGGGAAAAATATTGAAAGGCCAAGACCGGAAGAAATGGGAGAACCGATGTGATGTCTACATTAAAACCTGGCAGAAAGAGGGCGTGATCCGAATGGGACCCCTCGACCACACCGGCCGGGCCGCCATACACGCGTACATTGGCAGCCAGTATGAGCGGGCAAAGGTCCGTCGCGACAACGCCGGAGCCAAGACGGGACGAACGGATGCACTCGAAACCCAAGACCGGAAAAGACAAAAGAGAATCTTAGTATTAAAAGCATTGGCCTCTTGCCTCCCGCCCCACACCCTAAAACCAGCCCCCTCCTCCAGGAATCCCTTCCTAACGGACCAAGTAACCCCTACCCAACCGAGCCTGACAGCTTCACCTTATCCCTCCCTACCGAAGGCCGATGAGCAGGCCCGCCCACCTCCGTACAACCACTCCCTCCCCTATGCCCCGACCGACTTCCAGGTTCCCGGGTCCCCCCATCTCATGTGCCCAGTTATCGAAATAACCCACGCCACATCTCAGTCCCCGGTCACGGTGACCTGGCAAAGACCCCCCCCCCGGAACCGGAACGAGCCAAAGAAGGGGTCCACTTCACAAGGACAAACCACCCACAAAGCAAGGAAAGCCCGAAGCTGACAACAGCTCCCTCCCCATGCCCGATGATACCAGGAAGGACCGGGCCATTGGGGCAAGAACCATCCAGCACCGAGAACTGGACACCCCCCTCCTCCAGCTACAGCCAAGCCCAGGCCCCCGAAACCAGGCCACCAACACCAGGGGAAGCCCAACCGGAAGCAGAAAGGATGCGTACGCGGATCGGCGTACCTGGCGCCAACACATTGGACTTGGCCTCCTTCCTGATCAACCTATCGTCTAAAGAAGAAGAAACGGAAGTGACAGTAGCAACAACAGAAATGAGAAGACACTCCGGGATTCCCCAGGGGAGACACGGAAGACACGAGGAAAGAGACGAAAGAGGTGAAGAAGACGCAGACACCGTGGAGTGGGACCCAGTGGGAACGAGATGGAAAGAAGAAGCGCTGGAAAGAATGTCCCTCGGCATCGAGACAGAAGTCCATCTCCCGTCTCGACAGCTGCGGGAAAGGAGCGAAGGCAGAGATCAGAGGTGGGGAAGAGGCGCAATCCACAGGACAATTGGCCCGGGCAGATCACAAGCCCGAAGTACCGCAACCCCGATCGCGACCCTGGCCATCACCAGCACTCCAAAAGCTGGCCCCCCGACACAACGGAGCCAAGCCCTCGACCGCCGGACGAACCGCGACCTGGATGAGGGTCCAGGACTGATGTTCCCGCTAATGGACACCCCTGCAGGACGAGCGATGTACGTTCCCTGGACCCACCGCGACCTCAAGGGACTAGTGGAAGACCTTCCCCCGATCAAACAGGGGGCGGGCAAGTGGATCAGAAACCTCGAGCGACTGACCACAGCTGACCGGCTCACCATGGGGGACATCCGAGCGGTCCTCATGAGAGGAGAAGGACCCCGGGCAGTCAACGACGTGGAAACCGCAGCCAGAACCACCAGAGAGCCGGACGACTCCCCTTTCGACCCCTTCCGCCCCATATGGTGGGAGGCCCTGAGGGGCCTATACCCCCCTCAGAACTCAGCAGCATGCATGACCGGCCTGAAAAGAAAACCCAGTGAATCAGCGGGCGAATACCTCACGAGAGCCACTGAACGATGGAAAGACGGATTCGGAACCCGACCAGGAGCCTCCGCCGCCACCGAGGCCATGTTCCGGATCGCGGTTGAGACGGGTCTCTGCACCAAGACCCGCGAAGGCCTCAAAACAGTGATTGGACTCGGAAGAATGAACGCCATGGACTGGGAGGAGGCCATTACACACCACGTGAACTTGGAGCAAGATCGGGAGGACGAGGACGTCAAAGAAGACCGCGACCTGAAGAAACGACTCTTGCGCATGGACGTGAAGAAAGCAACCCAGGAACACAACCGGGACAAGAAGGAGTCCAACAAAGACCACGCCTCCGAGATCATGCCCCTCGAAGTGGCCACGCCTCCGGCCCCGCTGCCTGCCCCCAACCCCTTGGTACAGCCCAGCGGACCCCCTCCGACCCAGATGCAAGCCCCTCCCGCTCAAGCATGGGGGCCCCAGTCCCCGCCGTACCCGTACCCGTACCCATCGTATCCATACCCCACACACCCACCCTCGAACCCAGCAACACAGACGGGACCCGGGATGTATCAGAACCAACAGTCCAAACAAAGAGGCGGATTCAAATGGAGAGGAAGAGGCCGGACCCCAAACACAAACCCCCGGTCCTACCCCTGCTTCATTTGTGGGCTCATGGGACACTGGGCGAAGGAGTGCCCCCAAACGGGACAGCCAGCGATGCAACACGACCAACAGGATCATCAGCAGCAACCCGGCCCGACCCGCGGTAACCCTGGAAATGGACCGACACATGCCTCAAACCCCGGGACCCCGATGTACCCTCTCTGGGAGGACCCGGGATACAACGGCCAATATTGACGGGACCCGAGAGCCTCGAGAGGGACCCAGGTGGTGAACCTGGGAACGGGAGCCCCAATGGTGGACGGACTCGTAAACCAAACACCAATTCGTTTCATGGTCGACACCGGAGCCACAGTATCCACCATCGGGGACCTGAACCATGAAATCCCGCCCCTCTCCACTCGAACCCTGACTACCATGGGGTTCTCGGGAATAGAAAAGACCAACCCCTTCACCACCCCCTTGCCGCTCACCATCCTGGGACAAACCTTCTACCACTCCCTCCTATATGCCCCCAAGTGTCCCACCAACCTCATGGGTAGAGACATCCTGAGCAAAATCAACTGCCTCATCAGCTGTTCCCCCGAAGGGACTACAATGACGACAGAAGCCGACCAACCGCTCCAGATGATGCTGGTGCATGAACCCCCGCCCCGAAGCCCCCCGTCAGACGTATATTGGATCCGGAACATGACTACCCCGGACGGATTCAAGCCCCTAGAAGAAACATACCGAGAGTGGGCCCCCTGGATCCATCAACAGGGGGACTTCTGCCCACCGCACGACCCCCTCCACACGACCCTCAATGTCCTTCGAGACCCAGACGAAAGCTACGACGAACAATGGAGACGCACCATGGAGGGAACCGGCCAGAAGTGCCTCTACGAAACAATGTTCATCGGACCTGAGGGGGTGGCGGCCCTCACCCTTCTCACCCCGGATCAAGAATATTGGTACCGCCTCAAACCCGAGTCCCGACCACACGTGACCCTGGCAGTAGCCAAGCACCACACGGCTATGAAGCTGGGGCCCATGGTCTGCCGAGCGACTCAAGTACGAGAGTGGGCCCCCACCGACAACCCACACATTCACCTAGCCCCTGACAAAGGCTTGATCCGGGTCTCCTTCCCCCAAACGGCCTCCTGGGGGGTGGCAGAACGAGTGGAGTGCGACCGACCGCTCGCCCCTGAGGAGGTCGACACCCCCAGCCCCCTGGAAGCCGAAGACCCCGACGTAAAGATCATGCTAGATGGCCTCCCTCAGAATCTCTGGGCCACCGGCGCCTACGACATGGGGTTTACCCCCCAACACAACATCCAAATACCTCTCAAACCCGATCAAACCCCGATTCATCAGCCCCAATACAAGGTCAGACCCGAGGCAGAAGCAGGGATCACTGCCACCATACAGGGACTCAAAGAGGTAGGAGTGCTCCGGCCCTCTCAGTCCCTTTGGAACACCCCGATTCTCCCAGTGAAGAAGGCGGACGGACTCACGTGGAGGATGGCCCATGATCTCCGCCTAATAAACGACGCCACGGAAGGACCCCCCGAGAGGGTGCCAAACCCGCAGGTGGCGCTCCACGTGGTTAACCCCGACCACCTCTGGTTCTCTGCAATAGACCTGGCCAACGCCTTCTTCTGCATCCCCCTGAACAAAGACTCACAAGACATCTTCTCTTTTACCTGGAGGGGAGAAAAACTCACCTACACCCGAATGCCACAGGGGTACCGATCGACCCCCACCATATTCAACGACTGTGTGCGGAAGGACCTCAAGGACACTGTACTTCCCGACGGAGTGGTTATGGTTCAATATGTAGACGACATCCTGCTCGCCGCGCCTACCAGACAAACCTGTGTGGATGCTACCAAGACCCTGCTCGAAACCCTAGGGAAAGCAGGGTACAAGGTCAAGCGGCCCAAACTACAGGCTGTCCGGCCCAGGGTGAAATTCCTGGGGAGGCTGATCGGAGAAGATACCAGAGACATGACCCAGGATACCCGAGAAACCATCCTGAATTACCCAAAACCCGCCACGGTTCGCCAAATGTTGGCCTTCCTGGGCCTGTGCAACTACAGCCGCCAGTACCTCCCGGAATTCACAGAGCGAACGTCCGAACTCCGCCAGATGGTCACCACAGCCGGGGCCCGAAACCTACGGGCCCCGCTGGAGTGGGACTCAGGAAAAGACACCGCCTTCCATCAGCTGAAACAGGCCCTCCACTCAGCCGCCGCCCTCCAAGCCCCCGACTATACGGCCCCCTTCCATCTGGACGTCACACAGAGGAACGGAAATGTAGCGGCCACCCTCTGGCAGGCAAAGCCCGGCACCCGAAGGATCCTCCACTATCACAGCTCGGCCCTACCCACTCCGGGCCTAGGACTCCCTCACTGTGCCAGACATCTCATGGCCATCGCCATCGCCCTACGGAAGACACAGTTCCTCACCATGAACAACCCCACGGTAGTGCACACCACCCACGGAGTCAAGGCTGCAGTGGAGAGCTCACTCTTCACCCTGTCGGCTGCCATTACCCAGATCCGGTTGACCGAGGCCCTGACAGATCCCTCGGTGAGCTACTCAACAAAAGGAGTAAATATGACCGGAGAGTATCCCGCAGACACAGACGGCACCCCCCACAACTGCGCGCCTCGCATCCTGTCGGAACTCCGAGCACGACCAGACCTCCAAGGGACACCCCTAGAAACACCCAAAACAGTGTGGTACACCGATGGCTGCTGCTACAAGGATGCCCTGGGGACCAACATCGCCTCTTGGGCGGTGGTGGAACAGGGGCCGACAGGGGTCTGCCACACCAGACACTCGGGAATACTCCCGGAGTATCCCTCGGCCCAGAGGGCTGAACTCACAGCCATAGTCGTAGCCCTCGAAGCCGCGAAGGGCCTACGCCTCGACCTTTACACCGACAGCAACTACGTGTACGAGCTCTGCCACCTGAACGCTACCCAAGCAGAAATGACCTCTACAGGGGCGCACCTGAAGCACAGGGACCTCGTCGTCCGCCTTCTCCTCGCCATCCAGCTACCAGAGTCTGTGGCCATCCTCAAGTGCCAGGGCCACACAAAAGGAGACTCCCTGATCACCCGCGGTAACAACGCCGCCGATGCCGCCGCCAAGAAGGCGGGGGGCTACGCACCGCCACTGGTCCTTTCCCTGATGGACCCCCTGGACGGGGAGCCATACCCGAGGAGCATGAGCGACTTCCTGATATACCTTGGTGAAATGCAAGGACACGCCGGTCCTTATGAGAAGAGCTGCTGGATCGCACGAGGATGCACTCAGGACGAATCCGAAATCTACCGCTACTCAGATGGCAAACCGGCACTCAGCTCCCGAGCTCTCTCTCTCATGGCTCGGTCACACCACTCCCGCACCCACCAGGGCACCACCGCGACAATGGAGACAATCCGGCGAGACTGGTGGCACCCCGAAATGAAAGCCAACATCCAGGAAGTGATCAAAGATTGTCACGCCTGCCAAATACACAACCCACGCCCAGCCCACAAACCCCCTAGAGGAATTTTCCCGGTTCCCCAACTACCCTTCCAAGAACTCTACATTGACTATACCGACATGGGGTTGGACAACCGCGCCCAGGGGAAGCGCTACCTCCTGGTGATCGTCGATAGATTTACCAAATGGGTAGAGGCCTTCCCCACCAAACGTGAAGACAGCGCGTCCGTGGTCAAAATCTTGCTAAATGACATCATTCCCCGTTGGGGCTACCCCAAGCTACTCTGCTCAGACAACGGGTCCCATTTCTCTACCGCCAAATTGCAGGAGGTAGAGGCCACGTTAGGAATAACACACCGTTTTGGCTCCGTCTATCATCCCCAGAGCCAGGGACTGGTGGAGAGAGCGAACCGGACTCTCAAAAGCGTGATCGCGAAGGCAGTTCACCCTGGGGACACAGGTCCCCAGCAGCAACAACTGCTGCAGGAAGAGCTAGCGGGCTACGCCTCTAAGAAAAAGATGAGCTTGATAGAGGCTCTCCCATTGGCGTTGTTCAGCGTGCGCTCCCATCCTAGCTCCCGTTGCGGGCTTAGCCCCTTCGAGTTAGTGACAGGTAGACCCATGCCCGGGCCACACTCTCCCCCCAGGGGCCCGGTACTAGACCATTATGATGAAGCCCTCTTAGAGTATGTACAGGCCCTGACTCTCGCCTCCCGAGCCTTGTACACACAGGTCACCTCCCTCCCGACCCCCGCAGATCCCGACCCCGTCCTTGTTAATCCCGGGGATTGGGTTTGGGTCAGGGTCCACAAGAGACAGTGCCTTCAACCACGGTGGAAAGGCCCCTATAAGGTACTTCTGGCTACTCCCTTCTCGGTCTCCCTTTTAGGAAAGAGCGGCGCCCGCTGGCACCATCTGTCTACCACCCGCAAGGCCGACAACCCACATGACCGCACCTTGACGACCGTTCAACGCGACCTCACCCGGCTGCACCATGAGGCCACCACTGACGCCACAGGAGGCCCAGACCAGTAGACGTTGCATCATCGGCATGGTAGGAATAATCGGGGCCATGATGGGTTTCTTCATCCTGTGGGGAATGGACTTCCATACGGCCGTTCCGGGGAAGTTCTCCAACGTCACGGAGTCCTCCAACATCACGTCCCCGTCTACGACGATACAACCCTCATCGGAACCCCCAACCCAGGGTCCACACCGCCACAAGAGACAGACACCCCTGCAAGCCGCCAAGTCCCCCAGCGACCCCTGCCTCAACAAATACGGTGGGCTCTCCCTAACCTACACTTATGGTTCCAGCGCCTATCCAACCTGACTCGCGACGCGGTAGAAGGGTTGGCCTCACAACTGGCCGCCACCTCTCTAATGGCGTATCAAAACCGTCTAGCCCTGGACATGTTGTTAGCCGAGAAAGGGGGGGGTCTGTTCGATGTTTGGGGCTCAGTGCTGCACCTTCATTCCCAACAACACGGCCCCTGAGGGGTCAGTGACAAGGGCCCTGGCCGGCCTTCAAGCTCTTTCCGTCCAGATGGCAGAGGACTCTGGGGTCGACAACCCCATGGAGAAATGGATGACTGACATGTTCGGCAAGTGGAAGGGCCTTCTCATGGCCGTCCTGTCATCCCTGGCTTGCTTTGTCGGGATTGTGGTCTGCTGCGGGTGTTGCTGCATCCCCTGCGCTCGCACCCTCTGCTCACGCCTCATCACCACGGCCCTCGAAAAGGAGAAACAACAGCCCCCTCCCTACTCCGAAGCAGCCCCCCTCATGCCCCTGCTGGATTGCCTGGACCAGCTTCCCCTGGACGACCAGATGGTGCCTGCAAACTTTGACGGCGAGTATGGCCTCCCTCGCCCTGCAGCCTCTGACTTTGAGGACGAGCTCCCCTACACACTCCCAACCTACGCCTCCGAAGAGACACTCCCAGCCCCTGCCGACGACTGTGTCCCCGCCGAGCCGGACATCTACCCGTGAGTGCGAGTGGCCTCTCCAGATGCACGGCCCCGGCGTCCTGTTTCCATCACCGTCGGCTGACACCCCACCGCAACACCCCTTCCCTCTTCCCCCCCCCGCCTGTGACGTGCTAGTAACCTCTCCAGGTGGGCTGCCCCATTCCCGTCCCCGCCAACGGCATCACCCCCCTCCCACCTGAAGCACCCACGACGCCCGGACCAGGGATCTGCGTTCCGGTACCAGGGGCTGCGGCCCGCTCCCTTAAGGCTTGAGGGCACCCCTGGCGGTATTCGCTTCTGTACGCTTCACTGTTTTTAGCCGCTCCCATATCTATGCCCGCGTCTACGCAACCGACGCCGGGAACGTAAATGTTGTTGTTTATATATCGCTGTCCCACTAGATGGAGCTCGGGGATTCACACGGGCGAGATTCCAGGGGCCTTGATTGCCCGTTTATCAGACGAGGTCCTGAGCGCAGTTGAATAAAAGGGTCTAATGCTCAGGTGGCGCCTTGCGACCACCTGCCCATGATGACGCTCAGGACTATTCCATGGTTTCAGTTGTTCCCGTGCCCCGGGCCTACCCTGGATGCCCCATGCGTGTGATTGCTTGTTGTAACACGACCAGTCAACTCCTCCTCACATCCTTAGTGTGTGGTCCTCTGGGGATGGGTTGAGGGGGATTGCCATTCGTTATCTGCCTCATATCTTCGCTATTATTTAGGGACACGTTTCGTGGTTACATTTCTTTCCTGTGATCGTTAGTGTATTTGTGATTGTTGCGTTTATATTGTTATTGTTTAATAATGTTATGATGGTAGTCCCGCGCTGGAGTCCTATCCCTCGTACCCCTAATGAGTAAAAGTCGTCTTGCGACGACTTGAGGGGGATATGTTGGGCAAAATAACCTGCTGAGCACATCACATGTACATTATAAATATAGCTAACTCCTACCCTAGCTTAATGAGCACATCACATGGCAGTCACCTTATAATATAGTCAACTTTTAACACATAACACATACATGAGAATATAGTCAGGTCAGGGCCGGAGCCAGGGCCCCATATCTCCTCCCGGCAGATAGTAGACACTCAGACAATGCACCAGTCATCCTCAAGGACGGGAGGACCACAACGGATGAATGCTCTGAAGCTCTCCCCCGTAAGGAGGAACACAAGAAGATATACATGCATACACTAGTGCCTGGGAACCAAGGTCAAGTAAAAACACACAGAACCACACACATCTCAAACGCACACACCTCATCACGAGGAGATACAGCATAAAACTGTATCACTCTGAGACTCTTCACCTTCTTCCGAAGCAGACCTTCCACGGAGGCGAAGCTCCGGACGAACCATCAGCGCTGATTAGGGACTTAGACATATTCGATTTCTCACGCTTATGACTCTGTATAACCGTTGCCACTTTACTTAATAAATCCAAGGTCCTCGTGCCGATAGACTTTATTACCTCTCCGTCTCATTTCATCTGGTCCAGTAACTAGACAGACCGTTTTTCCCAACACTACCGAACGTTAAAATCCAGCGGTGCTCCGTGAGCTCGCTGACTTGAGTAGGGAGTTGCCAACTTCCTGGTATGTATCCCCTATGTAAGATTGCTATTGTGTTTTTTTTAGAATTATGTTTAGCACTAACAGGGTGACCTGTATACCTTCTAGGTACTGCCGATTGCGTCATTGCCGACTGCTCTTTTTGCCACCCGTTCGCTTACCTGCAAGGCTGCCTTAGCTGTCCCGGGCTAGCCTTGAAGATAGCGGCGAAGACGCTAACAACCACTCCTTTTTAACCTGATCCGTTTGTATTGTCCTTGTGTGTTTCCACCTGTCCGTGTCGCAATTAGTGTGTGTCTGTGTGCGTGTAGACTGTGTGTGCGTGTGCGTGTGTGTCCTGGGGAAGTGTTTGGTTTAATTTGGGGGATTCTGTCTTTATTTGGTTTTGAGTCCAGTTTCTGTTAAGCCACTGGCAGGAGGCCTTTTATAGCTGCGGATAGCCAGTGGGCTATCACGCATGTGTAATATCTTTTGGGGACTGTTTGGTGCATTTGGGTTTTATTTTTATTTCTTATTTGATTTCCTTTTTTGTGACTTACAAGTTGTGAGTTTGGTCGTGTGTATATGCTTCTTCTACTCCTTTTGTTTCCAGGTGCTGAGTGCCCACGGCAGGGAGGCAACTAGATCCCATAGGTGGTGGTGCCCTTTCTTCCCGAGTGTCTGTCACGTGTGCCCTTTTGGATTCTCTTTTTATTTTGCCATGTTGAACCTGCGTTTTGCTTTTGTTGTGAGTATGTGCGAACACGAGTGACTGGTTGGTGTCGCTGGTTTCTCCCCTCCTGGTATCTTGCCCCCCCCCCTTGCCGGTAAGCCTCAGCCCTGATCGTTCTGTCTTTCCCCAACGTACAGTGTCATCGTAATTGTAATGTTTGTGTGGAACGTACATGTTTTAGTCAATAAAGACAACCTATTTTCGTAACCTCGTCTCTGGTGCCGTTAGCCAACGAACGTGTGTGCTAAGTTCTTGTTTTCCGTTCATTGATTGATATTTCCCTGGGTGCAATTCCTAGGGTGGCGTTGTCGCTTACCCCCGTTTCTTCTAATG
Organism: Pollachius pollachius; assembly: GCF_949987615.1. Classification (NCBI taxonomy): domain Eukaryota; kingdom Metazoa; phylum Chordata; class Actinopteri; order Gadiformes; family Gadidae; genus Pollachius; species Pollachius pollachius. The sequence continues at coordinate 24,599,261 of NC_136935.1, forward strand.
CCACATTTGGCGTTGGTCGGCAGGACGTACTTTCTAAACACCAGAGGCGTATGTTCCGATATTTATGTTGTCTTTACTGTGGTTGTTGGTGTAAAAACCTGCTTATTTTTCACTTCAGGCATTTGGATTGACCTTTCTCTCTTCAATTGTGTTAGTTGGCAAAAACAGCAGTTGTCTTGACCGTCGTAGCAGTTGACTACTGTGCTCCTTTTACAGTGGACCAAAAACCCTGCTGCCGCAGGTAGGTCATAGTTTAGCTATGAACATGGAAGAGCTACAAGAGCTTAGGGAATTGGTGGCACAGCTTAAAGCAGACAATGAGATATTGAAGCAAAGACTGAATCCAGCATCTTCGGGCGATACCTCACGTGCCGAGCCTGGGTTGGTGTTCGTCCCCGTGATAGAAAGTGTCCTATGTTTAAAGGCAAGTCAGGGATTAAGGTAAATGAATGGATTGAAGAGGTAGAGGCATGCATGCGGGCACGTCACCTTTCTGTGAATGATCAAGCTTTCTTTCTGTTCGACCATTTAGAAGGGGAGGCCAGAGAGGAGATAAAATATCGCCTGAGCACCGATAAAAATGATCCCAAAAAGATCAAAAGTATTCTCCGGGAATTGTACGGGTGCTCTCAGTCGTATGTTGCCCTGCAAGAGGCTTTCTTTTCGAGAAAGCAGCAGGACGGTGAAACCTTGTTGGAGTTCTCTTTGGCTTTGATGAGTCTTATGGACAGAGTCAAGCATCGTGCACCCGATGGTTTGGTGAATGCTGAGGTTTTGTTGCGCGATCAATTCTCTGAGCATGTTATCGATGGTGCTTTGCGGAGGGAACTTAAGCAGCTTATAAGGTGCCAGCCAACAATCACCATGCTGGAGCTCAGAGCAGGGGCTATCCGGTGGGAGTACGAGGGTATGCCGGGTGGCGCGAGGGGTCGCAGTCAATCTGTTCCATCCATACATGGTGTCCAGTATGCAGTGCATGGAGGCCATAAGCCCGTTTCTAGCAGCGCTACAGAGGGGTCTGAATTATCAGAGCTAAAGGACATGTTGAGACGTCAACAAGAGCAGCTTAATAAACTGTCCCAGAGTGTTGACATGTTACAGCGCCCTCATCAAAGGCCTCGTGGTAACCCCATTATATGCAGGCGGTGCCAACAGCCTGGCCATTTTGCCCAGGATTGTGACGGGCCAAGGGTCCCCCCTCGTGCCCAGACCTTCTCGGCAGGCCACCCTAGGAACGATGGACAGTTTTTCCCTCGTCCGTCGGCGGGAAACTAGCACCCACCGAACTGCGGAGCCACAGTTCTGGTGGGGGGTTGCCTGGCTCGAGTAACATGTCCGTCGGATCTAGTTTAATCTCGTCATGTCCCCATTTAGATGTACTCATGGGTGGGGTCCCTGTACCATGCCTAATAGACACCGGGTCAATGGTGTCTACCGTCACCGAGACCTTCTTTTTGAACCACTTTGAGCCCTGGGGCCCTGACCGTCTGCGCTCCTGTCAATGGCTACAACTCCGGGCAGCCAATGGGCTGACCATACCATATGTTGGCTACTTAGAACTGGATGTTGAGCTTTGTGGAAAGTCCGTAGCGCAGTGTGGTGTTCTGGTTGTGAAAGACCCACCTGGGGGGGTTGGCCTCCAGGCACCTGGTGTGCTCGGCATGAACATTTTGAACAAATGCTATTATGAGCTTTTTGGGCAACATGGTCCTGCCCTCTTCCGGCTGCCCTCTGTCTCCCAGGCTCATAGTGCTGTTGTTGAGGCCCTACAGCGGTGTCATTTTGCGGAAACTCACCCCATAAGGCCAGGGAGGGTCAAAGTCCGTGGAGGCCGAGCCCATCGTATCCCGGGTGGCACTATGGTTATGGTAGCTGCTACATGTTCAGCACAGTTTTCCGACACCTCGGTGTTGTTTGAACCCACGGACAGAGGACTCCCTGCGGGCTTGTTGGCCTCTCCATCCCTGATCCGGGTGAGCCGTAGTACTAGCTACATACCGATAGTGAATGTGGGCACGGAAGATGTGTTACTGTATCCTCGCGCTGATTTGGGTAGTTTGAGTTGTGTGCAAGTGGTGAGTTTGCCCGCAAGTGTCACTGAGGTCAACACTGTGACGGCCACTGTTACCTCCCAGATGGTTACACCATCAGTATCATCCCAGATTGAGGAAATTGACCTCTCTGTCTTGGCGGCTTCAGATCAGAAATAGGTCCGGAACTTACTACAGCGGTTCAGCGGAATCTTTGCCTCCCATGATGGGGACTTGGGTTGTACTAACCTCCTCTCTCATCAGATTCCACTAGTCGATGATGCGCCAGTTCGACAACGATACAGGCGTATCCCACCATCGGAATATGAGATGGCTAAGGCTCATATCAACCAATTGATGGAGGCACAGGTTATCACTGACAGTTGTAGCCCGTATGCGTCCCCTATAGTGTTGGCCCGAAAGAAGGACGGTAGTCTCCGCATGTGCGTTGACTACCGGCAACTAAATGCAAAGACACGCAAAGACGCCTTCCCTCTTCCTCGCATCGAGGAGTCCCTCGATGCACTAACAGGAGCCCGCTGGTTCTCCACTATGGATCTAGCCAGCGGGTATCACCAGGTCCCTGTCGCGGTGGGTGATCGTGCAAAGACGGCCTTCTGTACATCTTTCGGCCTTTTCGAATGGCAGAGAATGCCCTTCGGCTTGTGTAACGCACCAGCGACCTTTCAACGGTTGATGGAAAGGATTTTTGGGGACCAGCAATGTCAAACCTTGTTGTTGTACTTGGATGACATTGTGGTCTTCTCTACCTCCGTCTCCCAACACCTGGAACGGTTAGAACTTGTTTTGGGGCGTTTACAGCATGAGGGCCTTAAGGCCAAGTTGAGCAAATGTGCATTTTTCAAACAGGAGGTTGGCTACCTCGGTCACATCATTTCGAGTCAGGGGGTGGCGACGGACCCTAAAAAGATTGAGGCAGTGGCTAGTTGGCGTTGCCCTAGCACCGTCTCGGAGGTGCGTTCTTTCCTGGGGTTCGCCAGCTACTACCGCCGGTTTGTGGAGGGGTTTGCCAAGGTGGCGGCCCCCCTCCATAAACTGGTGGCGGTGCTGGGTGGCACTAAATCAAAGCGAGGTCCAAGCCAAAGTTTGCATTCCCTTTGGTCTGAGGAGTGCCAGCAAAGCTTTGATGCCCTAAAGGGAAGGCTGACCACGGCTCCTGTCCTTGCCTATGCTGATTTCAGCCTGCCCTTCATCCTAGAAGTGGATGCGAGTTACAACGGCTTAGGGGCCGTTCTATCTCAGGAACAGGGAGGGAAGGTGCGCCCTATAGCTTATGCCAGCCGTAGTCTTAGGCCCACTGAGCGCAACATGTCCAACTACAGTTCCATGAAGTTGGAGTTTGTTGCGCTCAAGTGGGCCCTCACCGAAAAGTTTAGGGAGTATCTGTTGGGGCAACGTTGTATCATCTTTACGGACAACAATCCCTTAAGTCACCTGTCCACGGCAAAACTAGGAGCATTAGAGCAGCGCTGGGTTGCCCAGATGGCCCCATTCAACTACGAGATCAAATATCGCTCCGGTAGACAGAACCGCAATGCGGACGCTCTATCGAGGCAGAACCCCTCGGACCCTCCTGTGTTGGCGGATCTGGCCCTGGGCACGACCCTTCCAACTTCCTTACAGCAAGTTGAGCAGGCACAGCCAGTAACGCAGGTGGTTCAAGCGGTGGTCACGGCATTACCGGAGAACAACATCTCCCAATTGCGCTCTAGTCAGGAACAAGATCCCGTCTTCCAGGAAGTTGTGCCACACTGGAGGCAAGGTGTTAAACCTGGGCCTACTGAGCGACAGCGAATGTCCAAGTCGGCATTGGTTCTCTTACGCCAGTGGGACCGACTAGTGGAAAGGGAAGGTGCTATGTACCGTAGGGTGTTTCGTTCAGACGGAGCAGAGGAATATTTCCAACTGTTACTTCCTGCTAGTTTGAAGTCTGATGTTTTGACTCAGCTGCATCAGGAGCATGGCCACCAGGGGGTGGAGCGCACCTTGGACTTGGCCCGTAAACGGTGCTATTGGCCGGGCATGTCCTCCGATGTGGCTCGTTGGTGCCTTGAGTGCGAGCGATGTCAAACTGCAAAAGACACTAAACCCCCAGCACGTAGCTTCATGGGGCATCTGTTGGCCTCACGGCCAAATGAGGTTGTGGATTTCACGTCACTGGAACCGTCTCGGTCGGGTGTGGAAAATGTTCTAGTCATGACTGACGTGTTCAGCAAATATTCGCTAGCCATTCCAACCCAGGACCAGCGTGCCTCCACCGTGGCAAGAGTGCTTGTCCACGAGTGGTTTTACAAGTTTGGTGTCCCTGCTCGCATCCATTCCGACCAAGGTCGTTGTTTTGAGGCAACTCTTATCCAACAACTTTGCCAGCTCTATGGTGTTGAGAAATCACGCACCACGCCCTACCATCCTGCTGGTAATGGCCAGTGTGAGCGGTTTAACCGTACCTTACATAACCTTCTCCGTACTCTGCCAGCATCTCGAAAAAGAGATTGGGTTGCGTGCCTCCCACAGCTGCTCTTCTGTTATAATACCACCCCGCATTCAGCAACCGGCGAGTCCCCTTATTTTCTGTTGTTCGGCCAGGAGCCACGCCTGCCGCTTGACTTTTTGCTGGGAACAGTACCTGACCCTGTAGCAGGGACGGTGCATGATTGGATTGACGAACACCAAGCAAGGCTGCAAGTCGCCTTTCAGGGGGCTGAAGGCCGGATCCGAGCTGCAGCCGATAAACGGAAAGGGGCCTATGACCGCCAGGTTAAAGATCTACCACTGGGGGAGGGTGAGTTGGTCTATCTCCGTAACCTCAGTATGAGGGGCTGCCACAAAATTCAGGACCTGTGGAGCCCAGTGGTATATGAGGTTATCAAAGCCCCCCCAGGCAACGGGGCCGTGTACACAATTGCTCCAGTGACTGATCGGAGCAAAGTCCGACAGGTACATCGTGGCCTTCTTAAAGCCCGGGTAGTGAGGGATGCACCGGTAGGCCCGCCTTACACAAGTCCGCCAGTCGCTGAGACTGTTGTCGTGATGGAGGACGACATGGATGTTGATCTGGCGTTCTTGCCCCCGGAGTCACTGCTACATCCAGTAGAGACGCCGGTTGTTGCCCTTGCCTGTCCGGGCCCCCAGGTGGTGCCTGCTGACCCCCCAACACCATCGGCTGGACCTAGGCCTACTACGGTAAACACCAGTATCCCAGCCAGCCCCTCCCCTAGTCTAGACACTTCACCTAGTACTAGCAGAGTGGTTCATACTGACGGTACACCCGTAGTCTGGGTGGTAGAGACTCTGGATCCGGTAGAGGTCAGGGTGCCAGTGGTTCCGGAGTCAAGCATTGGCGGAGTGGCTCTACGCCGGACAGGTAGAGCCATGGCGGGCCAACATTCTAACATTCACCATTTACCTCAGACAGCTGGCCAGAAGGGGGTGTGCCCCAATGATCCTGTGTCGGGTCCAGTTGGTGCTACCCTTCAAACCGAGGGTTAGGGTGGGGCTGCCAACCGGTCTATCGTCGGGACGCCGACTGAAAATGTGGGGGTAGATTGTGGTGAGACGCAGGGGGCAGAGCCCTTCTTAATGATCGGGGCCGGCACAGCCAATGGCTTGCGTCTCCACCTTATTTATTCACGAGTAGCCCTTGTGTCGGGAGGTGCCACAATTGGTCTCCTCGTTACTTCCGGCTGCGCCCCGCCCGTCAACCGGCTGCCGGTATGTACGCACGCTGTTATGGATGCTCTGACTCTGATTTGTTTGTACCATGGTGATTTACTTTTTCGTACTGGTTGCTTTGCAGCGCTTCTGCCTGTCGCCTGCTGGTGCCCTGCCTCGGTTGGTGGTGCGTGTGGGATTACTTTTTCGCACTGGTCGCTTTGCAGCGCTTCTGCCTGTCGCCTGCTGGTGCCCTGCCTTGGTTGGTGGTGCGTGCGGGATTATTGATCGTGTAACATCCTCGATCCCCTACCGAACGTTAAAATCCAGCGGTGCTCCGTGAGCTCGCTGACTTGAGTAGGGAGTTGCCAACTTCCTGGTATGTATCCCCTATGTAAGATTGCTATTGTGTTTTTTTTAGAATTATGTTTAGCACTAACAGGGTGACCTGTATACCTTCTAGGTACTGCCGATTGCGTCATTGCCGACTGCTCTTTTTGCCACCCGTTCGCTTACCTGCAAGGCTGCCTTAGCTGTCCCGGGCTAGCCTTGAAGATAGCGGCGAAGACGCTAACAACCACTCCTTTTTAACCTGATCCGTTTGTATTGTCCTTGTGTGTTTCCACCTGTCCGTGTCGCAATTAGTGTGTGTCTGTGTGCGTGTAGACTGTGTGTGTGCGTGTGCGTGTGTGTCCTGGGGAAGTGTTTGGTTTAATTTGGGGGATTCTGTCTTTATTTGGTTTTGAGTCCAGTTTCTGTTAAGCCACTGGCAGGAGGCCTTTTATAGCTGCGGATAGCCAGTGGGCTATCACGCATGTGTAATATCTTTTGGGGCCTGTTTGGTGCATTTGGGTTTTATTTTTATTTCTTATTTGATTTCCTTTTTTGTGACTTACAAGTTGTGAGTTTGGTCGTGTGTATATGCTTCTTCTACTCCTTTTGTTTCCAGGTGCTGAGTGCCCACGGCAGGGAGGCAACTAGATCCCATAGGTGGTGGTGCCCTTTCTTCCCGAGTGTCTGTCCAAGTGCCCTTTTGGATTCTCTTTTTATTTTGCCATGTTGAACCTGCGTTTTGCTTTTGTTGTGAGTATGTGCGAACACGAGTGACTGGTTGGTGTCGCTGGTTTCTCCCCTCCGCGTTCCTGGTATCTTGCCCCCCCCCTTGCCGGTAAGCCTCAGCCCTGATCGTTCTGTCTTTCCCCAACGTACAGTGTCATCGTAATTGTAATGTTTGTGTGGAACGTACATGTTTTAGTCAATAAAGACAACCTATTTTCGTAACCTCGTCTCTGGTGCCGTTAGCCAACGAACGTGTGTGCTAAGTTCTTGTTTTCCCTTCATTGATTGATATTTCCCTGGGTGCAATTCCTAGGGTGGCGTTGTCGCTTACCCCCGTTTCATCTAATGCCACACGTGCAAAATGCTTTTCAGAGCGAGAGAATCACTTTTTGACCAACAATGTGATTCTGACCTTACAATGTTGATTTTGCTCAAAACTAATGGACTTCACTTCCAAATGGTCGTGCATTGCTTAAATAACCCTTTTGTAAGCATAATAACACGTTTGCATTGAACGGAACAGAAAGATCAACTGTTCTACTTTTTATGTGTGCAAAATGCTTTTCAGAGCGAGAGATTCACTTTTTGACCAACAACGTGGTTGTGACCTGACAATGTTGATATTGCTCAAAACTAATGGACATCGCTTCCAAATGGTCGTGTATTGCTTAAACAACCCGTTTGTAAGCAAAATAACAAGTTGGGATTGAACAGAACAGAAATATCAACTGTTCTAGTTTTTATGTGTGCAAAATGCTTTTCAGAGCGAGAGAATCACTTTTTGACCAACAACGTGATTCTGACCTTACAATGTTGATATTGCTCAAAACAAATGGAGTTCACTTCCAAATGGTGGTTTATGCTTAAATAACCCATTTGTAAGCAAAGTAACACGTTTGCATTGAACGGAACAGAAATATCAACTGTTCTAGTTTTTATGCGTGCAAAATGCTTTTCAGAGCGAGAGAATCACTTTTTGACCAACAACGTGATTCTAACCTTACAATGTTGATATTGCTAAAAAAACAATGGACTTCACTTCCAAATGGTCGTGTATTGCTTAAATAACCCTTTTGTAAGCAAAATAACACGTTGGCATTGAACGGAACAGAAATATCAACTGTTCTAGTTTTTATGCGTGCAAAATGCTTTTCAGAGCGAGAGAATCACTTTTTGACCAACAACGTGATTCTGACCTTACAATGTTGATATTGCTAAAAAAACAATGGACTTCACTTCCAAATGGTCGTGTATTGCTTAAATAACCCTTTTGTAAGCAAAATAACACGTTGGCATTGAACGGAACAGAAATATCAACTGTTCTAGTTTTTATGCGTGCAAAATGCTTTTCAGAGCGAGAGAATCACTTTTTGACCAACAACGTGATTCTAACCTTACAATGTTGATATTGCTAAAAAAACAATGGACTTCACTTCCAAATGGTCGTGTATTGCTTAAATAACCCTTTTGTAAGCAAAATAACACGTTTGCATTGAACGGAACAGAAATATCAACTGTTCTAGTTTTTATGTGTGCAAAATGCTTTTCAGAGCGAGAGAATCACTTTTTGACCAACAACGTAATTCTGACCTTACAATGTTGATATTGCTCAAAACGAATGGAATTCACTTCCAAATGGTGGTTTATGCTTAAATAACCCTTTTGTAAGCATAATAACACGTTTGCATTGAACGGAACAGAAATATGAACTGTTCTAGTGTTTATGCGTGCAAAATGCTTTTCAGAGCGAGAGAATCACTTTTTGACCAACAACGTGATTCTGACCTTACAATGTTGATATTGCTAAAAACGAATGGAATTCACTTCCAAATGGTCGTGTATTGCTTAAATAACCCTTTTGTAAGCAAAATAACACGTTTGCATTGAACGGAACAGAAATATCAACTGTTCTAGTTTTTATGCGTGCAAAATGCTTTTCAGAGTGAGAGAATCACTTTTTGACCAACAACGTGATTCTGACCTTACAATGTTGATATTGCTAAAAAAACAATGGACTTCACTTCCAAATGGTCGTGTATTGCTTAAATAACCCTTTTGTAAGCAAAATAACACGTTGGCATTGAACGGAACAGAAATATCAACTGTTCTAGTTTTTATGTGTGTAAAATGCTTTTCAGAGCGAGAGAATCACTTTTTGACCAACAACGTAATTCTGACCTTACAATGTTGATGTTGCTAAAAACGAATGAAATTCACTTCCAAATGGTGGTTCATGCTTAAATAACCCATTTGTAAGCAAAGTAACACGTTTTCATTGAACGGAACAGAAATATCAACTGTTCTTGTTTTTATGCGTGCAAAATGCTTTTCAGAGCGAGAGAATCACTTTTTGACCAACAACGTGATTCTGACCTTACAATGTTGATATTGCTAAAAAACCAATGGACTTCACTTCCAAATGGTCGTGTATTGCTTAAATAACCCTTTTGTAAGCAGAATAACACATTTGCATTGAACGGAACAGAAATATCAACTGTTCTAGTTTTTATGTGTGCAAAATGCTTTTCAGAGCGAGAGAATCACTTTTTGACCAACAACGTGATTCTGACCTTACAATGTTGATATTGCTCAAAACGAATGGAATTCACTCCCAAATGGAGGTTTATGCTTAAATAAGCCTTTTGTAAGCATAATAACACGTTTGCATTGAACGGAACAGAAATATCAACTGTTCTAGTTTTTATGTGTGCAAAATGCTTTTCAGAGCGAGAGATTCACTTTTTGACCAGCAACGTCATTGTGACCTGACAATGTTGATATTGCTCAAAACTAATGGACATCGCTTCCAAATGGTCGTGTATTGCTTAAATAACCCGTTTGTAAGCAAAATAACAAGTTGGCATTGAACAGAACAGAAATATCAACTGTTCTAGTTTTTATGTGTGCAAAATGCTTTTCAGAGCGAGAGAATCACTTTTTGACCAACAACGTGATTCTGACCTTACAATGTTGATATTGCTCAAAACTAATGGAGTTCACTTCCAAATGGTGGTTTATGCTTAAATAACCCTTTTGTAAGCATAATAACACGTTTGAATTGAAAGGAAAAGAAATATTCACTTGTCAAGTTTTTATGCGTGCAAAATGCTTTTCAGAGCGAGAGAATCACTTTTTGACCAACAACGTGATTCTGACCTTACAATGTTGATATTGCTAAAAAAACAATGGACTTCACTTCCAAATGGTCGTGTATTGCTTAAATAACCCTTTTGTAAGCAAAATAACACGTTGGCATTGAACGGAACAGAAATATCAAATGTTCTAGTTTTATGTGTGCAAAATGCTTTTCAGAGCGAGAGAATCACTTTTTAACCAACAACGTAATTCTGACCTTACAATGTTGATGTTGCTAAAAACGAATGAAATTCACTTCCAAATGGTGGTTCATGCTTAAATAACCCATTTGTAAGCAAAGTAACACGTTTTCATTGAACGGAACAGAAATATCAACTGTTCTAGTTTTTATGTGTGCAAAATGCTTTTCAGAGCGAGAGAATCACTTTTTGACCAACAACGTGATTCTGACCTTACAATGTTGATGTTGCTAAAAACGAATGAAATTCACTTCCAAATGGTGGTTCATGCTTAAATAACCCATTTGTAAGCAAAGTAACACGTTTTCATTGAACGGATCAGAAATATCAACTGTTCTAGTTTTTATGCGTGCAAAATGCTTTTCAGAGCGAGAGAATCACTTTTTGACCAACAACGTGATTCTGACCTTACAATGTTGATGTTGCTAAAAACGAATGAAATTCACTTCCAAATGGTGGTTCATGCTTAAATAACCCATTTGTAAGCAAAGTAACACGTTTTCATTGAACGGAACAGAAATATCAACTGTTCTAGTTTTATGCGTGCAAAATGCTTTTCAGAGCGAGAGAATCACTTTTTGACCAACAACGTGATTCTGACCTTACAATGTTGATATTGCTCAAAACGAATGGAATTCACTCCCAAATGGAGGTTTATGCTTAAATAAGCCTTTTGTAAGCATAATAACACGTTTGCATTGAAAGGAACAGAACTATTCACTTTTCTAGTTTTTATGTGTGCAAAATGCTTTTCAGAGCGAGAGAATCACTTTTTGACCAACAACGTGATTCTGACCTTACAATATTGATATTGCTAAAAACGAATGGAATTCACTTCCAAATGGTCGTGTGTTGCTTAAATAACCCTTTTGTAAGCAAAATAACACGTTTGCATTGAACGGAACAGAAATATCAACTGTTCTAGTTTTTATGTGTGCAAAATGCTTTTCAGAGCGAGAGAATCACTTTTTGACCAACAACGTGATTCTGACCTTACAATGTTGATATTGCTAAAAAACCAATGGACTTCACTTCCAAATTGTCGTGTATTGCTTAAATAACCCTTTTGTAAGCAAAATAACACGTTTGCATTGAACGGAACAGAAATATCAACTGTTCTAGTTTTTATGCGTGCAAAATGCTTTTCAGAGCGAGAGAATCACTTTTTGACCAACAACGTGATTCTGACCTTACAATGTTGATATTGCTAAAAAAACAATGGACTTCACTTCCAAATGGTCGTGTATGCTTAAATAACCCTTTTGTAAGCAAAATAACACGTTGGCATTGAACGGAACAGAAATATCAACTGTTCTAGTTTTATGTCTGCAAAATGCTTTTCAGAGCGAGAGAATCACTTTTTAACCAACAACGTAATTCTGACCTTACAATGTTGATGTTGCTAAAAACGAATGAAATTCACTTCCAAATGGTGGTTCATGCTTAAATAACCCATTTGTAAGCAAAGTAACACGTTTTCATTGAACGGAACAGAAATATCAACTGTTCTAGTTTTTATGTGTGCAAAATGCTTTTCAGAGCGAGAGAATCACTTTTTGACCAACAACGTGATTCTGACCTTACAATGTTGATATTGCTAAAAACGAATGGAATTCACTCCCAAATGGAGGTTTATGCTTAAATAAGCCTTTTGTATGCATAATAACACGTTTGCATTGAAAGGAACAGAACTATTCACTTTTCTAGTTTTTATGTGTGCAAAATGCTTTTCAGAGCGAGAGAATCACTTTTTGACCAACAACGTGATTCTGAACTTACAATGTTGATATTGCTCAAAACGAATCGAATTCACTCCCAAATGGAGGTTTATGCTTAAATAAGCCTTTTGTAACCATAATAACACGTTTGCATTGAAAGGAACAGAACTATTCACTTTTCTAGTTTTTATGTGTGCAAAATGCTTTTCAGAGCGAGAGAATCACTATTTGACCAACAACGTGATTCTGACCTTACAATGTTGATATTGCTAAAAACGAATGGAATTCACTTCCAAATGGTCGTGTGTTGCTTAAATAACCCTTTTGTAAGCAAAATAACACGTTTGCATTGAACGGAACAGAAATATCAACTGTTCTAGTTTTTATGCGTGCAAAATGCTTTTCAGAGCGAGAGAATCACTTTTTGACCAACAACGTGATTCTGACCTTACAATGTTGATATTGCTCAAAACGAATGGAATTCACTCCCAAATGGAGGTTTATGCTTAAATAAGCCTTTTGTAAGCATAATAACACGTTTGCATTGAACGGAACAGAAATATCAACTGTTCTAGTTTTTATGTGTGCAAAATGCTTTTCAGAGCGAGAGATTCACTTTTTGACCAGCAACGTCATTGTGACCTGACAATGTTGATATTGCTCAAAACTAATGGACATCGCTTCCAAATGGTCGTGTATTGCTTAAATAACCCTTTTGTAAGCATAATAACACGTTTGAATTGAAAGGAAAAGAAATATTCACTTGTCAAGTTTTTATGCGTGCAAAATTCTTTTCAGAGCGAGAGAATCACTTTTTGACCAACAACGTGATTCTGACCTTACAATGTTGATATTGCTAAAAAAACAATGGACTTCACTTCCAAATGGTCGTGTATTGCTTAAATAACCCTTTTGTAAGCAAAATAACACGTTGGCATTGAACGGAACAGAAATATCAAATGTTCTAGTTTTATGTGTGCAAAATGCTTTTCAGAGCGAGAGAATCACTTTTTAACCAACAACGTAATTCTGACCTTACAATGTTGATGTTGCTAAAAACGAATGAAATTCACTTCCAAATGGTGGTTCATGCTTAAATAACCCATTTGTAAGCAAAGTAACACGTTTTCATTGAACGGAACAGAAATATCAACTGTTCTAGTTTTTATGTGTGCAAAATGCTTTTCAGAGCGAGAGAATCACTTTTTGACCAACAACGTGATTCTGACCTTACAATGTTGATGTTGCTAAAAACGAATGAAATTCACTTCCAAATGGTGGTTCATGCTTAAATAACCCATTTGTAAGCAAAGTAACACGTTTTCATTGAACGGATCAGAAATATCAACTGTTCTAGTTTTTATGCGTGCAAAATGCTTTTCAGAGCGAGAGAATCACTTTTTGACCAACAACGTGATTCTGACCTTACAATGTTGATGTTGCTAAAAACGAATGAAATTCACTTCCAAATGGTGGTTCATGCTTAAATAACCCATTTGTAAGCAAAGTAACACGTTTTCATTGAACGGAACAGAAATATCAACTGTTCTAGTTTTATGCGTGCAAAATGCTTTTCAGAGCGAGAGAATCACTTTTTGACCAACAACGTGATTCTGACCTTACAATGTTGATATTGCTCAAAACGAATGGAATTTACTCCCAAATGGAGGTTTATGCTTAAATAAGCCTTTTGTAAGCATAATAACACGTTTGCATTGAAAGGAACAGAACTATTCACTTTTCTAGTTTTTATGTGTGCAAAATGCTTTTCAGAGCGAGAGAATCACTTTTTGACCAACAACGTGATTCTGACCTTACAATGTTGATATTGCTAAAAACGAATGGAATTCACTTCCAAATGGTCGTGTGTTGCTTAAATAACCCTTTTGTAAGCAAAATAACACGTTTGCATTGAACGGAACAGATATATCAACTGTTCTAGTTTTTATGCGTGCAAAATGCTTTTCAGAGCGAGAGAATCACTTTTTGACCAACAACGTGATTCTGACCTTACAATGTTGATATTGCTAAAAAAAACAATGGACTTCACTTCCAAATGGTCGTGTATTGCTTAAATAACCATTTTGTAAGCAAAATAACACTTTGCATTGAACGGAACAGAAATATCAACTGTTCTAGTTTTTATGTGTGCAAAATGCTTTTCAGAGCGAGAGAATCACTTTTTGACCAACAACGTAATTCTGACCTTACAATGTTGATGTTGCTAAAAACGAATGAAATTCACTTCCAAATGGTGGTTCATGCTTAAATAAGCCTTTTGTAACCATAATAACACGTTTGCATTGAAAGGAACAGAACTATTCACTTTTCTAGTTTTTATGTGTGCAAAATGCTTTTCAGAGCGATAGAATCACTTTTTGACCAACAACGTGATTCTGACCTTACAATGTTGATATTAGTAAAAACGAATGGAATTCACTTCCAAATGGTCGTGTGTTGCTTAAATAACCCTTTTGTAAGCAAAATAACACGTTTGCATTGAACGGAACAGAAATATCAACTGTTCTAGTTTTAATGCGTGCAAAATGCTTTTCAGAGCGAGAGAATCACTTTTTGACCAACAACGTGATTCTGACCTTACAATGTTGATATTGCTAAAAAAACAATGGACTTCACTTCCAAATGGTCGTGTATTGCTTAAATAACCCTTTTGTAAGCAAAATAACACGTTGGCATTGAACGGAACAGAAATATCAACTGTTCTAGTTTTTATGTGTGCAAAATGCTTTTCAGAGCGAGAGAATCACTTTTTGACCAACAACGTAATTCTGACCTTACAATGTTGATTTTGCTTAAAACGAATGAAATTCACTTCCAAATGGTGGTTCATGCTTAAATAAGCCTTTTGTAACCATAATAACAGGTTTGCATTGAAAGGAACAGAACTATTCACTTTTCTAGTTTTTATGTGTGCAAAATGCTTTTCAGAGCGAGAGAATCACTTTTTGACCAACAACGTGATTCTGACCTTACAATGTTGATATTAGTAAAAAACTAATGGAATTCACTTCCAAATGGTCGTGTGTTGCTTAAATAACCCTTTTGTAAGCAAAATAACACGTTTGCATTGAACGGAACAGAAATATCAACTGTTCTAGTTTTTATGCGTGCAAAATGCTTTTCAGAGCGAGAGAATCACTTTTTGACCAACAACGTGATTCTGACCTTACAATGTTGATATTGCTAAAAAAACAATGGACTTCACTTCCAAATGGTTGTGTATTGCTTAAATAACCCTTTTGTAAGCAAAATAACACGTTGGCATTGAACGGAACAGAAATATCAACTGTTCTAGTTTTTATGTGTGCAAAATGCTTTTCAGAGCGAGAGAATCACTTTTTGACCAACAACGTAATTCTGACCTTACAATGTTGATGTTGCTAAAAACGAATGAAATTCACTTCCAAATGGTGGTTCATGCTTAAATAACCCATTTGTAAGCAAAGTAACACGTTTTCATTGAACGGAACAGAAATATCAACTGTTCTAGTTTTTATGCGTGCAAAATGCTTTTCAGAGCGAGAGAATCAATTTTTGACCAACAACGTGATTCTGACCTTATAATGTTGATATTTCTAAAAAAAACAATGGACTTCACTTCCAAATGGTCGTGTATTGCTTAAATAACCCTTTTGTAAGCAAAATAACACGTTGGCATTGAACGGAACAGAAATATCAACTGTTCTAGTTTTATGTGTGCAAAATGCTTTTCAGAGCGAGAGAAACACTTTTTAACCAACAACGTAATTCTGACCTTACAATGTTGATGTCAACACAGTCTCACTCCGAGAACGTCAAATACCGACTATTGGCAAAGGCCCTTTAGCGTCGGTGACTGACGGGAAAGGTACCCTTTTTATTCGGTCCGTGACGGTAAAGGTACCCTTCGGCGTCTTCTGCATACGGAATGGGGGGTGCCTCACTACGTCTCTAATAGACGATGGGAGCATCTTTCCTATTGGATAGTTTTTTAGGATATTCTTCTGTGAAAATGGCGGACATACTTTTTATCCTGGGTGGAAAATATGATATTTTAGAATAGTTACACCATTAAAAGTGTTTATGTAAACATTTTTACCGAGAAATGTGCATTTTACTTTCATAATCGTCGTTCGGCGAATGTGAAGGATGTTTGGTTTGATAGATATGACGAAGAATATTTCATCGGGCGATAATGGCCGGCGTACAGGCATCCCGGGCTCACGAAAATAGGTGACACTGTCACGTTATTTAATCAATTGAAACGTGATCAGGTACACGTATTTTCTAAATGTTCGTGTCAAAAAGCACAATTTTCAAACTCATGCATGTCAATTGAAGGGAAAAACGGTCTGTCTAGTTACTGGACCAGATGAAATGAGACGGAGAGGTAATAAAGTCTGTCGGCACGAGGACCTTGGATTTATTAAGTAAAGTGGCAACGGTTATACAGAGTCATAAGCGTGAGAAATCGAATATGTCTAAGTCCCTAATCAGCGCTGATGGTTCGTCCGGAGCTTCGCCTCCGTGGAAGGTCTGCTTCAGAAGAAGGTGAAGAGTCTCAGAGTGATACAGTTTTATACTGTATCTCCTCGTGATGAGGTGTGTGCGTTTGAGATGTGTGTGGTTCTGTGTGTTTTTACTTGACCTTGGCTCCCAGGCACTAGTGTATGCATGTATATCTTCTTGTGTTCCTCCTCACGGGGGAGAGCTTCAGAGCATCTCCTGTTGTGGTCCTCCCGTTCTTGAGGATGACTGGTGCATTGTCTGAGTGTCTACCATCTGCCGGGAGGAGAAATGGGGCCCTGGCTCCGGCCCTGACCTGACTATATTCTCATGTATGTGTAGCATCTCCTGTTGTGGTCCTCCCGTTCTTGAGGATGACTGGTGCATTGTCTAAGTGTCTACCATCTGCCGGGAGGAGAAATGGGGCCCTGGCTCCGGCCCTGACCTGACTATATTCTCATGTATGTGTTATGTGTTAAAAGTTGACTATATTATAAGGTGACTGCCATGTGATGTGCTCATTAAGCTAGGGTAGGAGTTAGCTATATTTATAATGTACATGTGATGTGCTCAGCAGGTTATTTTGCCCAACACAATTGGAAGTATTTGTCGTGATTTGTCACTAAGCACGACTTCCATCTAAGGTTCTGTCCGGGAGCTTTCTCCCTATTGTCCCTTAAGGAGCTCCATACAGAACATTTATTGTTAAAAATTGTCTGTGATAACTAAGAATATGACAGTATTTGGCCACCCGTTTCTACTTAAAATTGTCTGTGATAATATGACAGCGTTTGGCCACCCGTTTCCACTTTCACCTTTGATTCTGAGATATGTGATAATTCACGGATATATTAAATGCAGGTGCGCTGCTCTGTAGGCAAACCACGATGGAAAAAAGGGTAGATGCTTCATCTGTTCTTTTTAGAATTGTATGTCTTGATGTTTTATCTAGCCATCTATTGTCTTGTTTTTGGCTATCTGAAAAGTCCGCGTCGATGCCTCGCAAGTCCAGTGTCGCGAGCGGACGTTGCCATGACAGCTAGAAATCATACAGTATTTAATGGCGGACATACTTTTTATTCTGGGTGGAAAATATGGTATTTTAGCATAGTTACGCCATTAAAAGTGTTTATGTGAACATTTTTTAGCGAGAAATGTGCATTTTACGAATGTGCGAATATGAAGGATGTTTTGTTTGATAGTTATGGCGAAGAATATTTCAGTCGTCTCCACATAATGATTATAACATGGTTGCTATGATGGTTGTTATGGACGCTGAAACCAGCAGCTCGCATGCCGTTTAAATCATGGGTATAAAACCATTGTCTTTGCTGGTTATGTAAGGGATAATGTATAGAACAATTATTACCTTCAGGCGATAACGGCTTATTTTAGATAATGACCGGCGACGCTCATTACACGGATACTTGCCTAAACGAAATACTAACTTCACATGGTGTGTCTTTTTACTATTAATTTGTTTCCAGCATTCGTAGTATCCAAACAAATCCTTCGTTTACCTTGACAGCGGTCAATTATACTTGGCAACGATGAATTATCAAATATAATTCACGCTGGAAGTTGTGAAGGGTGAACCGAGCGTTCCACGGCATTGAAAAGACCCGTGTAATATGTTATTTATGTAACCTTATAATAATGTTCTCCTATTGAACAACATTATGGCGTCTTCTTTCTTGGGATTTCCTGTGAGCATCTGCTCCGGTCACTCATGTATTAACCCGACATTGGCTCTAATGGACGCTATCTGTCCTACTTGATAGATATAAGAACGATGTTTATGGCTAGACAGATGTTTCAATGACGTCAGGTTGCTAGGGACGGGCTGAAAGACGCCGTGGGCACCTGTCCCATTGGAAGTCAGAGGACCTGTCCCGGTAGTAGTGTAATGTCCGTTTTTTAGGTTTTTACCCTAACGATGATTTAAAAAAAATATCTGTGACGTTTCTTGCCCTTAACACAGCATTGTATCCTTGTTATTTACACAAGCCAATGTTACGTACATCTGTGCCGGAACTTCCGAGCGTCGTCCTTGGCGGAAGTTGCAGTTTTCGCTTTACCTCAGGTAAGAGCGCGCATTGAATGGTTAAGAGACTAAAAATAAGAAGTATGACTAAAACTACGCCACAAAAATGTATAATATCAGCCCAAATGTAGTGGGTAGCCCATTTAGAGCTGTACAGAAGCAATTTAATTTGACAGATTTATTTAAGACACTACACCGTCATAAATGTGCACAGATGTATTTTAGCCAGCTAGTAGCCTATCCGAGCCCTACAGCCAGCTAGTCGGGCTACAGGATGAAAAAGGCTAAGTCTTTAAATGTAAACTGTATTTTAGTGTAATTTTATTTGAAGAGCCTTGCATAAACGATATTGACCGTTGCTATGAAGAAGAAACATGTTTCCTAAATGTTTAAATCAGGTCACGATGTAATCTTTATTGTGGTGTGTGATGGCTACCTTGCATCAATGACTGAGATGTGCTTTGATCGACCTAAAGCATTTAGACAGCCTATTCAAGAGTCTACTATTGTCCACTCCTACAACATGTATACATACCGTTGTTGATCAGAGAGAGTATACATATAATGATTATAGTCTCTTTACATAAGCAACATGTATGCAGAATAAAATATTTGAAATAAATACGGTTCTGTTTGGAAAATCACAAAGAATAGGCTTTAAACTTTGTTTCCAGAATATTAGATTAAATTATTATTATTATTATTATATAAGTATTATAAGTCATATGCTACCACCAGAAGTTCTCTGATCTGTGGGCGTAGCCTACATATCCCTTCAAATGAAATGCTACCTTTTATTTGTCAATCTGTTCTGTATCTCAATCAAGTTTGAGTTCCCAATTCTGCCCTCTCTTTTCTCAACAGATCCTGCAAATGTGTCATCCTACCAACCCTCTTCTAGTTTATTGCAAACAGAACCACCCAAAGGCACTTTTTAGAGCCACGTCTTTTCTTGTTTACTTGTCCTTGATGTGTTTTACCTGTTAGCCGTTGTCTCTCACTGTCACTGTGCTTATCTTTGTGTTTGTCTTATTTGTTCATCTTTCTGTTGCCTGTCTGTCTGTGGGTCTTCATCATGAGCGATTCAGAGCTTGAGGATCTGCTCCAGAGTTCTGATGACCTGGTTCATAAGCTGGACCTGCAAGAGGTGGATGACTTGGTGGGTGGGCTCCAGAAAGAGCAAGCTACTGCACCTCTGCCAAAGGTTAAGTGGAAGAAGAGGGATAGCGATGGCAACGTAATCCGAGTACCACACTCAAGGCGGAGTCAGTCTAACCAGGGACAGTATTGTTTTTTGCATACAAAAAAAAAAAATATATCTATACATATATTTAGTTTATACCAAATCAAGGAAAACATAAAGCTTTTAATGTTTTACACCATGACTAACAAACCAGAAGCAATATTAAGATAACTGATTTGCAAAGTGAATTTATTTATTTTGTCTTATTTTTCTTCAAGTAACAACATTATGTAGATTATCGCAATTGCCAAACTAGACTACACAGGCTTATACAATTTGGGTTTGGTCAGAAGGGGGAACAGACCGTGGCTGGGGTCTGTGTTTTCTTTTTAAATCTGTGCGCTGATATCACTGATAACTGATAACCGACTATCATGTGCAAGTAGCGTTGGGACAAGTAGACCATTTTAATGCTGTGAATAATTCTTTGTTTTTTATTCTGGTACAGCTAGCTGCAGTCAGAAGTCTAATCCTCCTGTTGATGTTCCTGACACTAGCTCTGAGGTGGTCTTTGCTCCAGAGGCTATTGGTATGTACCTTACGTTGCTTCCAATTGCCCAAAGCATTGTGTTAAGATATTTTTTGGTTGTATATGCAGTGTATGCAATCCTTTGTATTTGAAATTCTTATTATCAAAATTATGAAAAAATGTTATGCCTTTAACAGCCACTACATACAGTACACTGTTAAATAAACAAATATTAGTGTTTTGATTTTTTTTTTAACCATTTGAACAGAGGGGTTTTTACAAGACCTCCAGCTGTCTTTGTGTGATGCCACAGGAGATGAGATGGAAGCACCAACCCCAAGACCTCTTGTGGCTTCATCCAACTGGAGCACCAGAAAAACGATCTTTTCAGAAAGCTGGAGGGCAGCAAGACCACAGCTGGTTAACATTGCAGTTGCACGAGAAAATGTGGAAGCCCACATGTGCCAACAGTGTTCGAGCAATTCCGCTGTTGTCCGTTGCCGTGATTGCCGTCCACGCCCCTTCTTCTGTGCCGACTGTGATGTCAGCATGCACACCACACCACCCCCTCAACAACAGAGATGGCAGTACTTCGGGATTCTTCCAGCCATTGCCCCCAACAACGTATGTGTTGAATAGGGCCCTTATCCCCTGTGGTAAGTTCTGGTTTGTGTACAAAATATATTTTCTAGCTTGACTGAACATTTAGCTTCTTCGTGTTAACTTTAATACTTATCAGCAGTGTGCTTCACATTCTTCAAGTCTTCTTAATTTTCTACCGTAAAGTTCATTCTATTTTTTGTCAGATATCCGTCACTTTACAATGGTGTATAACCAAGTCAAGAAAAATGATTATTAATCCACATTTTCTTTTTTCAGTGCGTTATGTACCTGTGGAGATCCCTGAAAAAATCTGTGGTTGTCCAACAGACTCATTAAGGATCAAACCAGGAAAATCTGTGGCTGTGATCACAATGAATGGTAAGAATGTGAAGAACATTTGTCCTCTTTGAAAAGTTTGTTTTTAATAATATCTATCCCATCTCACAAACTCCCAAATGTTTGTAATAGCTTTGTATGATATCTTAACATGAGTATTGAGTAATGCATTTAGACAGTGATGTCGACACAACAACTAAATGTTTATAAAAAATGTTTGTCATAGTTTTCTTTTCTGTGATTCCAGTTTCATTACACGTAATGAATGTAGAATATACATACAGTACGTTACATAACTTTGACAGTTCTGTATGATAACTCCTTCTTCTGACTGGTCTTATGAAATCTACTATTTTGAGGTACTACATTTTTGATCCTCATCACCTTGGTTTACTCATCTAAATTAAAACATAACAAGGCTTGGTGTTTTCCATGATATTTGTTTTTAGATGCATGTGTATTTTTGTCCTGCCCAGCTCCCAGCCTCATATGGATGTGCTGAACATCACATTGTTTTGTTTTGTATTGAGAAATGCACAACATACTCTTAAGAAAGACTATTCGATAATTAAGTGTGTGAAAATTTACATAACAATGTTTTTTGTTTTTTCAAGGACGACATGAGCTCAGCATGCCAGAGTTGGCTTGCAGTGCATGCAAAGCCACTTGGACTGCTGGAGTTGAGGAAGTTCTTAGGTGTGACTACTGGCCAGCTACACTTCACTTTGCCACAATCTATGAAACGGATGTTTTCTTCTCATTTGAAGAATTGAAAATGGCTGCACCTGGACTGTCCTGTCAGGCATTTTTAAAAATGCTCGATCAGCGAACTATCCGCTTTGGGCGTGTGAGTATTGAAGTTATTTGTTGTTTTTGACCAATTTATATTGTGAATAGATATGCTGTGTCCTTCTATTTTAATTTTTAATATCACAAGTCCTTTTTGTGATAGACAGGGAAAATCTCAGGCGATAGCTTCTTGAAAATCTTCTTCGAGTGGGAGGCTGTGAGATATGAGGTGGACAGCCTCTGCAAGGAGGAGCCCTTCACCTGTCGAGCATGCAGCCTGGATATGCTTGCGGTTTCTATGGATGGAAACCGCAAGCATTACCGCTTCAAAAACGCAGCAAGGTACAATCAAATATTCATGATGTCAGTGTTTTTCTAATAACAAAAAAATAAGTCTCTTAATGTCTACAAATTAACCTTCGAATTCAAGATATCATGAACTGTCCCTTTGTTCTATTTAGATCTGAGGAGCAGGCCATTTTCAATGACGTCTTCATAGCAAAGGATGAAGACGTCACAGGATTTGTCAACTATGTTCACAGCACAACAAAAAATGTAATTGAAGATTATATTTATATATGCAAGAATACAATGCTGACCTATTAAAGATTATTGATATGAACCGTAAGTTTCTAAACCATTTTCATCAATCTATTGTTATATTGTAGGTCTCCGGAAGAGGTGTTTGTGGCGGGGAATGGTCGGCGGCTCGAGAGACGTCCCAAAAATCAGCCAGCAAACTGGACGAGGAGGGACTGGAGCTGGCTGTTTGCCGTCATGGAGTCCTCCTCTGTGCCCTCAACATGTACATGGGAGAAATCTTTGCCTATCCCCTTTTTCTCCAGGAAAAGCTGGCCAGTAGTAGGCCTACATTCTTTTGCATGGATGTAGCCTGCAAGTACTGGCCATACCTGCAGAAAATAATCAAAAGCTGCCCCGAGTTTCAACATCTGCTGGAAATGAAGCCCTTCCTCTCGGTGTTTCATGCAAAAGCCCATGATTTTAAATGTGAAGTAAACTATCATCAACATATGACAGAATTTTTTTATGTGAAAACCTTCACGTCAACATTATCAAATTATAACGTGCCTTGTCTTTTAATATGTTTTAAACAGATCAAATGGAGTGGAGCATTCCTGGAGGGGGCTGGGTTAACACTTGAGGAGGAGGTGGAACAAGTGAATGCCTTCGTCTCTAGGATAGCAGTTACGACAAAGCACATGTCAAAAGCAGGTGAGTTGGCGACAAGGTATAAACTTTGGTTTAGGGAATAGGCAAAATAGTGATAAGATCATATTTCTGTTGTAGGGCGTAACGACATGTTGACACTCATGGCCATGCGGTGGAATGAGCAGAAGATGAAGAACTTGGCCACCTACCTGTCCCGCAGATATTTAAAAGTATGTATATATTTTTTAAGCTATTTTTGGTAGTTATGAGTTTAATTTTTACTTAATTATTCCAATGTCTCTGATTGTTTGTAGACCACAAAAGCTCTCGACATGAAGACAATGGAAGTGGAGTCGATGAAGGCCGAGTTGGCAGCAACCGATGGGCAATTCGAGGACTGGGTCAGGGATGTGAAGGATTGGGCAGAAAGTGAGTAAATTATTAGTTGTTGTTTTTCAGAGTTTATAGCGAACATTTATGTCTTAATCAGTCATTTGTGTTTTTTTCTTAGTCTCAGAATTAGTGATTACACGTCTTATAACATTCTTCCCTAACTAGTTTCAACAGAGCGTTCAAGATATAATCTGATACTCTACAACCCTAAGTTACTCAAAGTGTAACACACCCTTCTCCTCTCTACAGCAACAACCAGCAGCACAACAGACGCTGCTGCTTCCTTGGCCAGGAAGATAGAGACGCTGGTTGTGAGTGTAAAAAGACACTCCCAGCGACTTTACAAAGAACAGGACTCAAACAAAGGTCGGGCAAGGACACGCCGGAAGATCAGGGAGGAGAAAGGGATCTTGACTGCTGCTGTTCAGCAGTACAACGGAATGGTTCCGAGCACAGAAACTCTGTGCTTTGAAACCATTCTGTCTGAAGAGACAGCTTGGCCATGGCAGCTACCTGGCAATGGTAGGGACAACAGCTGTTTAATTGTTCCAGCAAATGTGGCACACTTTTTATGGATTATATTAGATTTATTTTGATCGTTCATACATATGAATGAAAGTCTTTTCATAAATGCTTCACAGACTCTGTCGACCTCAGGACGAAGAGAGTTTTTGACGGTGTCATGGCGGAACGGAGACTACGGGAAGAAAAAAAGATCCTTGTGTTAGAGATGAACCGCCACTGGAGGTCCTTAACACTTCGTGGGGATTCCTTAAAAGAGCTGATTTGTAGCACAACAATGCCAGGTATTATTTTAGATTTTACATCACATGAATTTACACATCAATGACTGATGAAAAAAGTCACTAATGCTGGCTTGGTTTTATGTTCAAGATTCACAGTGGGCTTTGACTGTGGAAGGAATGAAAGGTCTGCAGAGCATCGCCAAACAGAAGCTGCATCGTGTCCGGGAAATGATGGCTTTGGCGAGACAATGCTACCTCAAAGTTTTGACTGGAGCGGAGAACGTCCTTCCAATCTTTTCAGATGTGTATTCCGACAGTGACTCTGGCTCTAACCTTGAGGATCTGGAGTGAACAGGAAGTGAAAAGGGTTGTGATGTTTTGTTCAATATTAAAATAGATGTTGAACTTGTGTTTGCTGTGTGTAGGTATATATGACAACATCCTGAAAATTACGCTTACAACTCCTTATCCTCTGGCTGTTTTTGACTGATAGAGGTGCACAAAGATTTATGGCACATTGCACAAACATCAAATAGTCAATATTTTGCTTGGATGTAATGCATACATGCATACTGTAAGTATAGTTATGCAATAGTGATGGCAATTGTATTGATAAAATATGCAAAATATGGAATGTGGTTAACTTGTAGAAGGTGTTCAAGTAAGGTTCTCGTGGCACACACCGTAACAGTGTATACCAAAAAACATTGCATTTGAACATACCATACTGTAGGCTACTTTACTATAGTGTCGTCCATAGGTCAATCACAAACCATATAATAATAATAATAATAAATGAAGTTTATATAGCACTTAATATGGTACTCTAAGACGCATGTCATGCATTTTGGACAAAGGCCTTTTACTTATTGTCTTGTTCATTGACTACAAAGTGGGCTGCATATTGAAATGTTATTGAGACAAAAAGATTACCTTTAAAACATTGATTTGTTTGACATGATCTAAAAAAACAACAACGCAGACCATCAGAGCCACCTATCTTAGGTTACTTTGATCTTGCATAATTTTATTCAGCTCCGGTGTTGGTAACGTAAGGTAAATCAAATCATAACAATGACGATGATGATATAATTATAATTATAATAAAAACAAAACACTACAAAAACAATAGGGATCCAACCTGTTGGCTTGGACCCCTAATAATTTAATATTTATCTCACTTTGTGCATCTGGGTAACCCAGTCGCCAACATTTTTTGTTGACAGTGTCATTTTCGTGAACACTTGATTACGTCGCATTTCAACATAAAATAGCGTTATATCTACAGGATCCGCGCGTAGCTCTGGAGGCACCTGAAGAAGGCACAAACAAGGTTATTTTTTATTAAAAAAAAAAGCCTACATAAATTCCTGGTTACATACAATACATAAATTATAATTATTTGGAAACTTCCCATCGCTGCCAGTACGGGGAAGGTGACGGTGATGCAGGGTAGCAATCTTCACGGGTTGTTTTAAAAACGGAGAGTATGGGCGGGGTTGAACAGTGAACACACATAGCATACACATAGATGTGGATCCTTGGCCAAAAGACTTGTATGCCCCCCCCCCTTTCAATAAATACTACGGCAGAATAAAGAATACATTCATGCATTATCATTCAACTTGAACATGTGTTTTTACAGTAGTACATGGCGGAGGGATGACGTGTGTTGGCCAACCCGAAAGTGAGCGTCGCCCTGGGCTCCCTTGACAACATACCAACGGGTTTTTCCATTGGATTTTGGATTAATGCAGAAAATGGTGGTTGCTCCCTCTAATCCTTATATGGCTCTAAAAACCACGCGGCAAAGGAGCTGCCGTCAATTGTGTTGTTTTTGTCGTAAACTAGGGTCTGATGGTTAAAAAATAGACAGATATTCCAAGGTATCCTTAAAAGGCACCTAGGATGTTTTTATTTCCTGCAGTTTAGACTTCTTCTGTAACCTAGTATTTTTGAAAGCAAAACACCAAACTCATTGATTTAACGAGGCAGGGTTATTTGAAACAATTTATTAAATTAAACATTGTGAGAGGTCATTCCATCCCCTGAGTTTGCTTCCTAATTACGTCTATTGTACACCCCTACTGTCCACAAGTACCCCCCCCCACCACTTCCCCATATGGATTCGGATAATTGTTGCCACTTCCCAGTGGTGGTGGTATCATATGAAAGAGGCTCATTCAACTAGGAGGCCGAAGCACTAAAGGAAATTATGGAATAGGTGACTGAGACGAGAACATTTTCAAGTAAGCTATACCTTAGGGTCTATTATATATCAAAGGGGGTCACAAAGGACGCATACGCTTCAACCTGTGCCTCCAGCCCTGCAGGGAATGACTCAGAAAGTGCTTCATCTCGTTGCACCTCACCCAGCGGCTCGCTTGCAAGATTTTGGCCTGAAGTTCTCCCCAGACCTACACCGTAATGATCCAACATGCATGCCTGAGAATCAGGCCTCTCTTTAATAATGACAAAAAGTTACGAGAGAAATACACATTAACTTTTTGTTATCTCATAAGTGGCGTGGTGCCGGCTCCTTTTGACCTTTTTACCCCAGACTTCTAGATCGTGGCCACAGGCCAGCTGTGTCTACACACCTTAAGCCACAAATGTACACCTCCATCCCACAAAAAATGGGGACTAGAAAGGAACCTCTGTCTTATGTACATTTGCCATACTGTTGGAGGTCACGCCCCGTTTCCGGCCTTTTCAAGATAGCTAGGGATGCTAAAATGTTTACACACATTTCCCGGGGCCCCGTGAACGACATATCCGAGATTTGGAGTTCTAGCCCTTAGAGAAAAAAAGTTTTGCCAAATGGACTGTCATTTGGACAAAGCCCCTCAGAAGTGTAGCCTGCAAGACCTAATGGTTCAGAATGTGGTGGGAAAAAAAAAAATTGAGATAAGAAGGTCCTACCCCCCTGAAGTTTGAATATCTTATTCTAGGGCCTACCTGGGACCCCCACACCAAAACTTGGCCTGGTCGTACCCCGAGGGCAGGAATTCTATGGCCCAACAGGGACCCCCGCACCGATACTTGGCCCGGTCGGACCCCGAGGGCACGAATTCTATGGCCTAACTGGGAGCCCCGCACCGAAACTTGGCCCGTCGGAGCCAGAGGGCGGAATTCTAGGGGCTAACTGGGACCTCCCCACCGAAACTTGGCCCAGTCGGACCCCGAGTGCACGAAGGGGGGGCCTGCCCTCGGGGTCCGACCGAGGGCAGGACTTTCATAATCTTCGCTCGGTGAATGTGAAGGATGTTTGATTGGATAGTTATGACGAAGAATCATAATGTGAATGGGAATATTCTATGAATGTGTTGATATCATCTTTCGACTCAACACTTCTGTGCAGCCGCTTAAAGTCTCACTCCGAGAACCTTAAAATATGAATCAATCAAAAATATCTTCCCAGTGGCGTAACGGGGCAAACAAGGTGTGCTTTGACATCTACGTTTCGAGGCGATTGCAACAGTGCCACACATGATCATATTTGAATATGTTTCGGGGTAGTAATTAGCTGTCGATTTTGGAGGCCTTTATCAATAATGACCAGCTATAGATTTGCTTCCCGATGGAGATTTTTGACAAATTACATGTTATTTAGCATCTACAGGTTGAGCTGAGTCCAATGAGATCAAGCTCGCCCTCTTGCCACACCGAAATCATGTCCTAGACCATATGTCTACCATGTCAAATACATGTTACCATTTGCTAAAGTGTTATGCTTGGTGTCATTGGACTTAGCTCAACGTGTAGATGCTAAATAACATGTAATTTGTCACAAATTTCTATCGGGAAGCAAATCAATAGCTGCTCATTATTGATTAAGGCCTCCAATTTCGACAGCTAATTACTACCATTAAACATGTTCAAATATGCTCATGTGTGTCACCGTTGCAATCGCCTGGAAGCGTAGATGTTGAAGGACACCTTGTTCGCCCTCTTACACCCCCGGGAAGATATTTACATACTTCTGATTGACTAATGAATTGATTCAGCTTTTTTAAGAGGCCGCTGTTGTGTCAGGCAGCAGCAGTCCAGGTGCAGGGGGGGAGGGGGCGAGCAACCACCATAGCAACCATGACAATTAAGCGACGTGAACGCAGCCCCATTGGAAAAAAATAGAATAGAGGGTTTTCACCGACGTCACGTCTTGGGCAGTAACCCGGATGCGCGGCCATGTTGGAGGCACTCGATGTAAACACTGCGCTGTAATGCATGTAAACTCTGCGCTGGATAAACGAAAACGCTGCGATGGATAAAGGTCATAAACCCAAGAAAAGCTCGTCAAACGACGTTATAGATGCAAAGGCATACAGGGAAGGACTTGGACCGGGCGAAAAAGCACGATATTTGAGGAAGTTAGATTTGATTGGTGGTGCAGATCCCTACGAGTTGGCTCCCTCGTCTTGGATCAATGACGACCCGGAGAGTGTTCCGTCTGTTTGTTATCCTGACATCGTCAACTACCTGGTTTTCTCGCCAAGCCCATACACAGCGGAAGACCTTAAAGCGTACAAAAGTTTGGAGGCCTATAACCAGATGGTGTGTGGATGGGTGAGGGAGATTCAATACCAAGTCATCGACGACAGATGTGTTGCGAAGGCCAAAGTAAGTAATGCAATAATGTCTTTAATCAACCTAACCATAACTGTATGATATCATTGCAATACCCAAGGTGTAGCCAGGTGATTCTCAACCGTTTTTCATTTCAAGGACCCCCAGTTTGATATGCAGTCCACAGACCACAGTCTAGATTGCTATGTACACTGTACACTATCAACTTTATTTATAGTGCATTTATCACTATCAGAGTTTATAACCTCTGGGGGCCTGTGTGGCCACATTGTGAACAAGTGATGCAGATAAGCCTAACTGTTATTCATTTTTTTAAAGTGAAACGGTGAGAAACTATTTTGTTATTCTTACTTATTTGGTTGTCATGTCTTTTATTCAGGTTCTCCATTCTCAATCAATCCGAGAAACACCCCTGGATCCCTGGATAATCGCTGAGAAGTCTGGTCGGATACTTGGAGACCACTGCACGTGTATGGCTGGCCTCGGAGAGACGTGCACACATGTTGCTGCATTATTGTTTCTCATAGAAGAAACAGTGAAGTTGAGGGACTCAAAGACAGTGACGCAAGAGAAGGCGTATTGGCTGTTACCTACTGCACTGTCTAAGGTGGAATACAGGGAATGCCGGAAGATTGACTTCACTGTAACCAAGAGGTCTCAAGTAAAAGAGCTGGCAGGATGAAATGTGCTGCTCTTGGACAGCCACTTGAGGACCCAAGTGATACTTCCACTTCTTCTACAGTTACAGTTGGGAAACCGCAACAGCCAACCAGTGATGAACTGTCATCATTATTCAGTGCTCTTAGCGCGACTGGATCAAAGTCTGCTATTTTGTCCCTGATTGAGCCTTACTCTGACAGTTTTGTTCCAAAATCAATTGGAGAAAATTTACCTCTTGTGTTGACGGAATTGCGAAAAGACGAAGCAGTTCACATGGACTATAGTGAGCTATTGTCCACATGCAAAGATGTTGAAATTTCTGTTTCAGAGGAGCAAGCAAAGGCAGTTGAGGCCGCTACAAGGGATCAAGCTTCCTCTAAACTGTGGTTTAGATTTCGCGCTGGTCGAATCACAGCATCTAAAATGAAAACTGCATGTTGCACTGATCCAAAACAGCCAGCTCAGAGCTTAATCAAAAGTGTATGCTATCCTGAGTCATACAGATTCACATCAAAAGCCACTACCTGGGGATGTAATCATGAGAAATTTGCACGTGATATGTTTATAGATGTACATAAGGAATCTCATGAAAATGTTAAAGTACACGACACAGGTTTTTTCATAAATCCAAGTGTGCCATTCTTGGGTGCTTCTCCCGATGGCCTTGTTTCTTGTGATTGTTGTGGTGTCAGTGTAATTGAAGTGAAATGTCCATTCTGTGTGAAAAGTGACATGTTGGACAGTGTATCCTATTTGGAGAAGGACAGTGAAGGGAAACTGACACTTAACCGAAACCACCAGTATTTCTACCAGGTGCAAACTCAACTTGGGGTGTGCAAACTGGAATCTGCCTATTTAGTTGTTTGGACAGAAAAGGATTTGCATGTTGAGTGCATTTTATTTGATGAAGAGTTTTGGGACACAATATGCCAGAAAAGCAAGAATATTTTTGACACAGCCATTATGCCAGAGTTAGTTGGCAAGTTTTGCACAAGGCTTTCATCTACCATGGCCAATGTGTCCTCGCAACCTGGAGTATCTACCTCAGCTGAATCACATGGCTCTGATTGTGCTGCAAGTGGCCAAGAAGAAACCTGGTGTTTCTGTGGCCAGGTTGAGTTTGGAAAGATGATTTTGTGTGACAATGCAAAATGTCATTAAGTGGTTTCACTACTCGTGCATTAATGTCAAGGTTGCACCAAAGGGAAAATGGTATTGCCCAAAGTGCCAAAAGCTACCTAAGTTTGAGCCAAAAAAGGGAAAGAAACCTTTGAAGTAAAAAAACAAAACTGTATTTTTTAGTGGACTGTTGTGAAGTTACGCACTTCAGGCACTTTGTTTTAATGTTGGTTAAAACAATATTTAATTTATTTAGAAACGTGTACCTTTTTTGAAACTGTTCTTTAAATATTTTTAGCATTTGATTTCAAGTTGGTGAGATTTTGCAATGCTATACTGACAAAAAAAGTTGTAAAACTCAAATGACATACAAAATGATGTTCGCACTATAGTATACTGTATAGTTTATAAGCTATCTGTTCTGATAACTGTGTGGTTTTCCTTTAATAAATCTGTGTTCTGATGATAGTGTTATGATGTGTTCTCTTCCACAACAATACATTAACAAAAACTGTAAATTAACAACCATTTATAAATAATTTTAGGCTATATAGTCTTTTTATTGACAAAGTGCATATAAAAATATTCTTCAGTCAAAATCAACAATGGATGGGCAAAGGTTCACCAGAGCGCAACAGACAGGTGAACAAAGCTGGGTCATCAGTCTCAGAATCATCAGTCTCTGCAGCAACTCCAGCACCAGCAGCAGCATCAGCAGCAGCTTCTCTCAGTCTCTGCTGGGTTCTATTCCCACGACGGCTGTAGCGTGATGATGTCCCAGCTTTTTCAGGAGACCTTTGCTGACCTGTCATTCCGACAGATGGCACCCAATCTGGGACATCCTTTTGATAAAGGTCAGACCTTTTACCTGGAATACAATGAGAAATACAGCACATTGTAGCTCTACATTTTAAGAACTGTGTTGCTACTGTAGCAGGCTATTAAATATGATCCTAATCAGATATTAAGTCAATAATGCAACATAAAAACATGTCACTTACCTGACAAGAAATGGGCCGAACAAATTCGGACGTTGTCCAGATTTTTGCCACGTAGATCCTGGTTCAGCTTCGCTAACCATAAGCGCCTCCTTTCCTCTGACAACTTTTGGCATTGTTCTCCTTGATTAGTTATAACTTTTGGCAGTCTGTAATACTCCAAATGTTTTTCGCGGTCTGACCGATTGGTACAGCCAAAAACACGGCAATAATTTACCATTTTCCACGAAGATATTCGGGATCTACTGCGGCGTGCGCTTTATTTACCTTGGCGTGCGGTTTATTTACCTTGCCGAGTACCTCCAACATGGCGACTGCCGGATTGATGACGCGCCGTGAAAACCCTCTATACATACCTTACACACTCAGGAGATTAATTATAATTAAATTATTATGACCATGGAGCCTTTATTTGCATGGGTTTACATTTCGTTCTGTGTAGCATGGAAAAATCGGAGAAACACTCCCACTCAGAATGCATTGGTTTACATTTCAATATTTTGAGCACCGTTATTCTTATGTATTTATTTATTTATTTTCTAGTTTTTGAGGAGGTGCTTCAAATATGCAAAATTGTCTGCAATCTTCCAAAATCCAATGGAAAAACCCGTTGGCTTTTTGTCAAGGGAACCCCGGGCGACGCTCACTTCCGGGTTGGCCAACACACGTCATCCCTCCGCTACTCTATGCTGTAAAAACACATGTTCAAGTTGAATGATAATGCATGAATTTTTTCTTTATTCTACCATATTAACACGGTAAATAAATGGCAAAACATAGGCTGAGAACGAATTCGTATTTGCAATATTTTCAATGCGTATGAAGCTGAAGCCAAAATCACTGACCGTTCGTCAAAAATCGACGCGCTCGGAGTGAGAATGTGTTGGTCACGGGGTCTAGGGGGAAGGTTTATGCGGTTGCACTTGTTCTTCTAGCCATGTACCGAGAGTGATTGGGTCTGTTCGAAATGACTTACTAATTACTACTTACTACCTACTCAATACTTGGCTTACTACTCGAATCCTTAAATAATAATTGAGTAATCCATTTGAGTAATCGACGTTCGGAAGACCGTTCTTACTTAACCACCTCAGATGACGTGAATCAAATGACGTGTCAATAACCTACCGGCCGGGTGCCGTTAATAAATATTATAAATAAATATATAAACGTCACATTTAACGTCACAGTACATCTTCAACCTAAGGATTTGCGGTGATATGTTAAAAAACAATTATTAAAAAAACCATTTATTAATTATGATTAATTATTATTATTTTTTCTTGTCTATTGTCAGATTTTCCCGCGTTTCCTCTTCTTTGTCCTAATGCTAGATTGCCAGTTAATATAGAATATATAGCTGTGGGCTCTGGTGCTGCGGCTCCCCGTTTAGCGCCATTGCTTCCATTGTTCTTCTGAATAGACGCAGTGCCTTCTGGGGCGGTTGAGTACGTCTAGTAAGCTAGCGATGCTTACACAAAATCTTTCCGGAAGTAGAAGACATTCGGATACTACTCGCTTACCTAAAACTCGCTTACTACGTTCTACTTACTCAATTTGACGTCATAGTTAGTAAGAGTAGGAAGCAAGTAGGTGGTTTCGAACAGACCCACTGTTCTGCTTTGTTTTCTGGATTAAAACGGTTCTTATTACGTTGCCTACGTTCTCCCTTTCCTCTGGCACTACAATATCATATTTTCCACCAAGAATAAAAACTGTCCGCCATTATCAAAGAAAAAAATCCTAAAATTATTTAAAAAGACAACAAACATACCATAAAACATATTTTATTGAACATTATTTTGGTGTGTGTGTGTGTGCGTGTGTGTGTGTGTGTGTTTGTGTGTGTTATTCCAACGGCAGAATTAACATATAACATATTGAAACATATACAGGTGAGAACTAAACAGGACTTTATTTCTGTTGATACTGCTCAGCTGGCTCCCACGTGTCCTTCCAGGCCTTGCCACTGCCAGAAAATGAAAGAGCAAACACATTTACAGGAATGAAAGTTTAAAGGGGACATTTCATACCACCAGGTGGGAGAGTGATTAGCCGTTACAAGCCGTTTTGAAAATCTGCGTCTTCTGACATAACAGGTGGGCGTGTCCACCTAGCTGTGTGACGGATAGATGAGCAACGTTTGCTACAGTCCACTTGGTAGGCTGGTAGACTGATCTATCCAGCACACATCTAGGTGGACACGCCCACCTGTGATGTCAGAAGCGTCACATTTTCAAAAAATGATTGTAATGGCTAATCACACTCACACCTGGTGGTATGATATTGGTGTGTTCAAATCACTGGGGCCAAGTTTTGTTAACAGAGTTGCCCAGTTGGTGACATATGGTTGATAAGTGACGCGCATAAAAATGGCGGAACTTGAACGTTTTACTCAATATAAAAGAATCAACCTTCATATCCAATACTTTACTATTGATTGACGTTGAAACGTCTGTTGGCATGAATTTGCTCAGTTTTAAACGTTGTGTACTGGTAAACCAGCTCTAGGATAAGGGGAGGTGTTCCATACAGTGGCAATACTGTATGTGCTTCTCATAAATAAAAGCAAAAGGATAGTAGGTGATAGACATCAAGGAAACAAAACATAATAATAATAATAATAATAAAAATGCAAACTTGAAACTGATCCTACTAAGTTCTGTTCAGTTCTGACTGTCTCTTTATCGGATAAAAAAAACCTTCTGTGAAGAACTTTTAGATTCCCAACCGGCTGTTTCCCAAGTGCACATGAACTGTCGCTGTCGGGAACACGCGTAAGCGTGAGCGTCATCACTGGCGAGCCGTCTCGTTATCACCAGGAGAGTGAACGCGCCTTTAGTCCCCTTTAACGGATGAGCTTGATTCAGACATAACACTTTTTGTCTCCAAATTGCTTATAAAACATGTTTTGCATGTTAGTTTATCATGCTATAGTGCATCTTAAAAGCAATTCAAGTGTTTGTGTGCAATTATGCCGGTGTCAAACTAGGCAATCATTTTGGGTGTTCCGATGGTCCCTGTGTGAAACGATTATAGAGCAATGGAATTGGGCAATGGGGGCTGAGAGAATTGACGGATGGTCACCGGTCAATAGCCGCCCACAGGAGGGCTCACTATGGCAACAGCCTGGTACCTGCAGCCATAACAGCCCTTAACAAAACACCCAGATAATTCACTTCGTCTGCATGCTATCTTGTTGTGTTTGTCCTGTCATTATCTGTATATGTTGCATGCTGTCCATAACTGCATTGTGATGTGATGCTCAGTGCCATGGATGCAACTTAAGTTGTTTGTTGTAATTTAGGAAGAACTTACCATTTTGTGCATGATTGCCACCTCACTTTCACTTCTGCTCTTCCCTAAAAGGAATGACATTAGAACAAATTATAATTAAGAAATAACATGCAGTAGTTATGAGGGAAAGAAGCATTTGTCAAATATATCTGTAGTATGAAATTGCTTAATGTATTTTATAATTCATCCATTTCCAAAAACCACCTATGAGAGCAAAGCTGAAAAAACACGCCCGATGGTGTTGGTAGACAGCTGCATAGATTAACATGAGAGTGTTTGTGTTCTGCGACACGCACAAGTAAAAAAAACCACATCAGATAAGCCATCACAGTTGGCTACATCCAGCCTAGTGATAAATATTTAGAGCTAAAACTACAGCTAGGACAAGCCCTGCACTCTGCTTATGCTTATGTTCACCATTTCAGTGACTTTATTTTAGAGAGGTTCACTAGCATTTAATGGAAGTGTAATCAACAGCTGTAGCTTACATGTTGCAAGTGCTGGTGACGACTCATCTATTTTGTTGTATCTTTGCCTTTTAGGTGTGTTGATCGTGTAAATATGTAGAGGCGACTACAGCGCACATAGATAAAAGAGCACTCTGCACTGCTCCTCTCCTATTTTCTCTTACAAACCAATCCAATCAATCAGCTTGGGTGCAAAAAAAAAAAAAAACTGATTGTTGGGCTGCCTCATTATCCTTTCAGCCTGAAGGCCTGCTGAAGGCTGCCCTCTCCATATAAAAACAATTGGACAGCCAGTGCTTTATCAGAAGTATTACCGTTGATCATGAGTAGAGGCCTTGATTGAGTGATAAAAAAATCGTCATGATTTGAAACTCAGTTGACGATAGGAAAGACATGACGAATCAGATCCGACGAGTTAAATTCTTAGTCGGGTAGCCCTTCACTGCACAATTATTTTTTGTTTTGAAACATCAAAGGACTACAATTTGCGTTTTCTTATATAATCCTCAGATAACACTGTGTTGTAGAATGAAAAATAAATCGATTGTGAACCTTAAATGTTTTCCCATTGTATTTTACTAGAACACCCAGAGGAAGAAAGCAGAACATACTTACATTTGCAACTCTTTTTCTCAAAATCCTATCATACAGGAACACCTTCTGTGTCCTGTGTTTGCGGCATTCTAAAGAAAAAAAAGAAAAAAGTACAAAACGAATTAGACACCCAAGTATTAAGAGTTCTAAAGCAGCAGCTCTAACAATTTCATTTTTGGGTAGTTGACTTCTACCAGTTAAACGGTTTAAAATAATACTACACTATGTTATATATATATACATATACATATATATACATACATATATATATATATATATACATACATAATCATATACATACATGAATATTAAAACATTTCAAGCATCTTGACAATATTCAATTTCATTTTTTTTTGTTTGTGTGTGCATTTGTTATAGCTAGGTTATTAGACATGAAGAAGAGAGTGAATCAAACCTTTCACCAGTGGGAGAGAAGGCTGAGAGGGGTTGAAGGGTGGAGGGGGAGAAGGCTGAGAAGGGGTGAAGGATAGAGGGGGAGGAGGCTGAGAGGGGTTGAAGGGTGGAGGGGGAGAAGGCTGAGAGGGGGTGAAGGGTGGAGGGGGAGAAGGCTGAGAGGGGGTGAAGGGTGGAGGGGGAGAAGGCTGAGAGGGGGTGAAGGGTGGAGGGGGAGGAGGCTGAGAGGGGGTGAAGGTGGAGGGGGAGGAGGCTGAGAGGGGGTGAAGGTTGGAGGGGGAGGAGGCTGAGAGGGGGTGAAGGGTGGAGGGGGAGGAGGTGGAGGGGGAGGAGGCTGAGAGGGGGTGAAGGATGGTCCTGGTCCTGGCCCTGCTCCAGACCGAGCACTGTCCGCCATTGGCCCAGGCACAGCTGTTGATGCGCCCTGGTGGAGATGCAGCTCTGCAAATACAATATTTAGATAAATAAATAAATCACTTCCAAGGAAAAATAATAGTAAGTAGTTTGAAGACATCCTACAGCAGCGGATTTACTCTTAAAAGCTCAAATGAATGAGGTGGTATATGAGGTTTCAATGCTGCAATGGGCTAGATGTAACACTTATATTTTAGGGATGGGCACGTTTAGTGTATTCCAAGACTCAAGTGATCAGTGCAAATAGAATTTTTAGAAAGTAAAATATAAAAGGAAAGTTTAAAATGAGAGTGTTTCTGTTGGTGAGACAGGCGAGGAAAAACCACTACGCTTAACGTCTAGACAGGTATTTTTTTTAAATTAAAACAACATGTGAGGCTAGTGGACAGACATTTGAGCTGTATTATACACATGGAAAAAAACATGTTGCACCTTTACAGTCTACAGAGTACCATTTTTTTCCTTGTTTGTCCTCGAATCGATTACTCGCGCCCATCCCTATATAAAGATGTATAGACAGTATGTACTGGAGTATATTTATATTAAATGAATGTAATGAAACAGCACCTATTAAACAATACACTATGGGATAAAAAAGTATAATGTAATCATTTTGAACTAAGATGATCTTACTCTTCAGCAGGTGCTCATAAAGCTTGCCCATTTCTTTCAGGATTTCCCGCACCACCTCATCATTGACCGGGATATGGTGAATCATGTCCCCGTTGAATTCTCCTTTTCGGCCATGTCGTCCCACAAATAACAAAGGGCAGTACCCAAGAGCATTTAGTTTATTCACCTGCAAGGTATAGGATGAAAAAGTATATGGAATTACACAGTGACTTGACAAATAAGTATAACACCAAAACAAAAGCGTCAACTTCATGCTCAGCTCTTAGCAGCGAAGCTTTATGCATTCAGTCACAAAATATTTAGATATTATGAACATTATTTTTAGTAGCATATGAATCAATGATAAAAAAATAACCATGATTTGTTGCAACCCTAAAGGTAGTTTTTGATCAAAGAAGTATCATTATTTAAATGTTTAAGAGGGCAAACCCCTTGTTACATTGAAGGGATTAAAACTCACCGATACATGGGCCGACTCCAAGGTCCTGTGTGCGTTTTTGTTGGCCTTCACAGACTTTGCCCAACTTTGCAAATCTTTGCCACTCTGCTGAAGAGGGCAGACACAATTTGCACAGGTCTTCCTCCTCAGCCAATTTGGGGTCTGGCAGGAAGGGCACAGCCTCGTTTTTGGCTTTGTCATTCTGCAAATGATGGTGAAATGTTTGCTGTCAGTTCATTACAGTATAAAATACTACAAGTGGTACGTTGTTTCATTCATATATATTGGTCCTATTGCAATTGGAGTGATAGAAGCTATAATATGCAGTCAATACTTGTCATAGTATAAAGTATTCACCAGTTAAAATGTTTTTAATTTATTGATGCACATTGTAAATATACATTCAAAGACAAATGGCAATTAGGTTAAGTATCCCATCTGGATGTAGGCTACTGTAAGGGCTGCCAGTGGGAAAAGGCAACAATGGTATCAATACCATCATAACTTGCTGACCATATAATTAGCCAAATGGCAAACAGGATTACCCTATGGACTTTTTATTTTTATTAAAATGAAATTGCAAATATAACAAAACAAATACAGTTGTGTATGCAATGTCTATTTTGATGCATAGGAAATCAAAGCACATCTCAGTCATTGATGCAAGGTAACCATCACACACCACATTCAAGATTACATCGTGACATGATTTAAACATTTAGGAAACATGTTTCTTGTTCATAGCAACGGTCAATATAGTTTATGCAAGGCTCTTCAAATAAATGTACACCAAAATAAAGATTACATTTAAAGACGCAGCCTTTTTCATCCTGTAGCCCTACTAGCTGGCTGTAGGGCTCGGATAGGCTACTAGCTGGCTAAAATACGTCTGTGCACATTTATGACAGTGTAGTGTCTTAAATAAATCTGTCAAATTAAATTGCTACTGTACAGTTCTAAACGGGCTATCCACTTCATTTGGGCTGATACTATCAACCTTTGTAGCGTCGTTTTTAGTCCTACTTCTTATTTTTAGTCTCTTAACCATTCAATGCGAGTTCTTACCTGAGGTTGGTAGCGCGAAAAATGCAACTTCCGCCAAGGACGACGGTCGGAAAATCCGGAAAAAGATGTACGTAACATTGGCTTGTGTAATTAACAAGGATACAATGCTGTGTTAAGGGCAAGAAGCGTCACAGATATTTTTTTTAAATCATCGTTAGGGTAAAAACCTAAAAAACGGACATTACACTACTACCGGGACAGGTCCTCTGACTTCCAATGGGACAGGTGCCCACGGCGTCTTTCAGCCCGTCCCTAGCAACCTGACGTTATTGAAACATCTGTCTAGCCATAAACATCGTTCTTATAACTATCAAGTACTATCAAGACAGATAGCGTCTATTAGAGCCGATGTCGGGTTAATACATGTGTAACCGGAGCAGCTGTTCACAGGAAATCCCAAGAAAGAAGACGCCATAATGTTGTTCAATAGGAGAACATTATTATAAGGTTACGTAAAATATCTTATTACACGGGTCTTTTCAATGCCGTGGAACGCTCGGTTCACCCTTCACAACTTCCGGCGTGAATTATATTTGATAATTCATCGTTGCCAAGTACCGCTGTCAAGGTAAACGAAGGATTTGTTTGGATACTACGAATGCTGGTAACAAATAAATAGTAAAAAGACACACCATGTGAAGTTAGTATTTCGTTTAGGCAAGTATCCGTGCAATGAGCGTCGCCGGTCATTATCTAAAATAAGCCGTTATCGCCTGAAGGCAATAATTGTTCTATACATTATCCCTTACATAACCAGCAAAGACAATGGTTTTATACCCATGATTTAAACGGCTTGCGAGCTGCTGGTTTCAGCGTCCATAGCAACCATCATAGCAACCATGTTATAATCATTATGTGGAGACGACTGAAATATTCTTCGCCATAACAATCAAACAAAACATCCTTCATATTCGCACATTCGTAAAATGCACATTTCTCGCTAAAAAATGTTCACATAAACACTTTTAATGGCGTAACTATGCTAAAATACCATATTTTCCGATGAAGCATCTACCCTTTTTTCCATCGCGGTTTGCCTACAGAGCAGCGCACCTGCATTTAATATATCCGTGAATTATCACATATCTCAGAATCAAAGGTGAAAGTAGAAACGGGTGGCCAAACGCTGTCATATTATCACAGACAATTTTAAGTAGAAACGGGTGGCCAAATACTGTCAGATTCTTAGTTATCACAGACAATTTTTAACAATAAATGTTCTGTACGGAGCTCCTTAAGGGACAATAGGGAGAAAGCTCCCGGACAGAACCTTAGATGGAAGTCGTGCTTAGTGACAAATCACGACAAGTACTTCCAATTGACATGCATGAGTTTGAAAACTGTGCTTTTTGACACGAACATTTAGAAAATACGTGTACCTGATCACGTTTCAATTGATTAAATAACGTGACAGTGTCACCTATTTTCGTGAGCCCGGGATGCCTGTACGCCGGCCATTATCGCCCGATGAAATATTCTTCGTCATATCTATCAAACCAAACATCCTTCACATTCGCCGAACGACGATTATGAAAGTAAAATGCACATTTCTCGGTAAAAATGTTTACATAAACACTTTTAATGGTGTAACTATTCTAAAATATCATATTTTCCACCCAGGATAAAAAGTATGTCCGCCATTTTCACAGAAGAATATCCTAAAAACTATCCAATAGGAAAGATGCTCACATCGTCTATTAGAGACGTAGTGAGGCACCCCCCATTCCGTATGGGGAAGACGCCGAAGGGTACCTTTACCGTCACGGACCGAATAAAAAGGGTACCTTTCCCGTCAGTAACCGACGCTAAAGGGCCTTTGCCAACAGTCGGTATTTGACGTTCTCGGAGTGAGACTGTGTTGTGTCGGTCAAAAAGTGCTTCTCTCGCTCTGAAAAGCATTTTGCAAGCATAAAAACTTGACAAGTGAATATTTCTGTTCCTTTCAATGCAAACGTGTTATTATGCTTACAAAAGGGTTATTTAAGCATAAACCACCATTTGGGAGTGAATTCCATTAGTTTTGAGCAATATCAACATTGAAAGGTCAGAATCACATTGTTGGTCAAAAAGTGCTTCTCTCGCTCTGAAAAGCATTTTGCACGCATAAAAACTTGACAAGTGAATATTTCTGTTCCTTTCAATTCAAACGTGTTTTTATGCTTACAAAAGGGTTATGTAAGCATAAACCACCAATTGGGAGTGAATTCCATTCGTTTTGAGCAATATCAACATTGTAAGGTCAGAATCACATTGTTGGTCAAAAAGTGCTTCTCTCGCTCTGAAAAGCATTTTGCACGCATAAAAACTTGACAAGTGAATATTTCTGTTCCTTTCAATTCAAACGTGTTATTATGCTTACAAAAGGG
This sequence comes from Pollachius pollachius, assembly GCF_949987615.1. NCBI lineage: Eukaryota > Metazoa > Chordata > Actinopteri > Gadiformes > Gadidae > Pollachius > Pollachius pollachius. The sequence goes on from NC_136935.1 coordinate 24,640,427, forward strand.
TTATTTAAGCATAAACCACCATTTGGGAGTGAATTCCATTAGTTTTGAGCAATATCAACATTGAAAGGTCAGAATCACATTGTTGGTCAAAAAGTGCTTCTCTCGCTCTGAAAAGCATTTTGCACGCATAAAAACTTGACATGTGAATATTTCTGTTCCTGTCAATGGAAACGTGTTATTATGCTTACAAAAGGGTTATTTAAGCATAAACCAACATTTGGGAGTGAATTCCATTTGTTTTGAGCAATATCAACATTGAAAGGTCAGAATCACATTGTTGGTCAAAAAGTGCTTCTCTCGCTCTGAAAAGCATTTTGCACGCATAAAAACTTGACAAGTGAATATTTCTGTTTCTTTCAATTCAAACGTGTTTTTATGCTTACAAAAGGGTTATTTAAGCATAAACCACCAATTGGGAGTGAATTCCATTCGTTTTGAGCAATATCAACATTGTAAGGTCAGAATCACATTGTTGGTCAAAAAGTGCTTCTCTCGCTCTGAAAAGCATTTTGCACGCATAAAAACATGACAAGTGAATATTTCTGTTCCTTTCAATGCAAACGTGTTATTATGCTTACAAAAGGGTTATTTAAGCATAAACCACCATTTGGGAGTGAATTCCATTAGTTTTGAGCAATATCAACATTGAAAGGTCAGAATCACATTGTTGGTCAAAAAGTGCTTCTCTCGCTCTGAAAAGCATTTTGCACGCATAAAATCTTGACAAGTGAATATTTCTGTTTCTTTCAATTCAAACGTGTTTTTATGCTTACAAAAGGGTTATTTAAGCATAAACCACCAATTGGGAGTGAATTCCATTCGTTTTGAGCAATATCAACATTGTAAGGTCAGAATCACATTCTTGGTCAAAAAGTGTTTCTCTCGCTCTGAAAAGCATTTTGCACGCATAAAAACTTGACAAGTGAATATTTCTGTTCCTTTCAATTCAAACGTGTTATTATGCTTACAAAAGGGTTATTTAAGCATAAACCACCATTTGGGAGTGAATTCCATTAGTTTTGAGCAATATCAACATTGTAAGGTCAGAATCACATTGTTGGTCAAAAAGTGCTTCTCTCGCTCTGAAAAGCATTTTGCACGCATAAAAACTTGACAAGTGAATATTTCTGTTCCTTTCAATGGAAACGTGTTATTATGCTTACAAAAGGGTTATTTAAGCATAAACCACCATTTGGGAGTGAATTCCATTAGTTTTGAGCAATATCAACATTGAAAGGTCAGAATCACATTGTTGGTCAAAAAGTGCTTCTCTCGCTCTGAAAAGCATTTTGCACGCATAAAAACTTGACAAGTGAATATTTCTGTTCCTTTCAATTCAAACGTGTTTTTATGCTTACAAAAGGGTTATGTAAGCATAAACCACCAATTGGGAGTGAATTCCATTCGTTTTGAGCAATATCAACATTGTAAGGTCAGAATCACATTGTTGGTCAAAAAGTGCTTCTCTCGCTCTGAAAAGCATTTTGCACGCATAAAAACTTGACAAGTGAATATTTCTGTTCCTTTCAATGCAAACGTGTTATTATGCTTACAAAAGGGTTATTTAAGCATAAACCACCATTTGGGAGTGAATTCCATTAGTTTTGAGCAATATCAACATTGTAAGGTCAGAATCACATTGTTGGTCAAAAAGTGCTTCTCTCGCTCTGAAAAGCATTTTGCACGCATAAAAACTTGACATGTGAATATTTCTGTTCCTGTCAATGGAAACGTGTTATTATGCTTACAAAAGGGTTATTTAAGCATAAACCAACATTTGGGAGTGAATTCCATTTGTTTTGAGCAATATCAACATTGAAAGGTCAGAATCACATTGTTGGTCAAAAAGTGCTTCTCTCGCTATGAAAAGCATTTTGCACGCATAAAAACTTGACAAGTGAATATTTCTGTTCCTTTCAATGCAAACGTGTTATTATGCTTACAAAAGGGTTATTTAAGCATAAACCACCATTTGGGAGTGAATTCCATTAGTTTTGAGCAATATCAACATTGAAAGGTCAGAATCACATTGTTGGTCAAAAAGTGCTTCTCTCGCTCTGAAAAGCATTTTGCACGCATAAAAACTTGACATGTGAATATTTCTGTTCCTGTCAATGGAAACGTGTTATTATGCTTACAAAAGGGTTATTTAAGCATAAACCAACATTTGGGAGTGAATTCCATTTGTTTTGAGCAATATCAACATTGAAAGGTCAGAATCACATTGTTGGTCAAAAAGTGCTTCTCTCGCTCTGAAAAGCATTTTGCACGCATAAAAACTTGACAAGTGAATATTTCTGTTTCTTTCAATTCAAACGTGTTTTTATGCTTACAAAAGGGTTATTTAAGCATAAACCACCAATTGGGAGTGAATTCCATTCGTTTTGAGCAATATCAACATTGTAAGGTCAGAATCACATTGTTGGTCAAAAAGTGCTTCTCTCGCTCTGAAAAGCATTTTGCACGCATAAAAACATGACAAGTGAATATTTCTGTTCCTTTCAATGCAAACGTGTTATTATGCTTACAAAAGGGTTATTTAAGCATAAACCACCATTTGGGAGTGAATTCCATTCGTTTTGAGCAATATCAACATTGAAAGGTCAGAATCACATTGTTGGTCAAAAAGTGCTTCTCTCGCTCTGAAAAGCATTTTGCGCGCATAAAATCTTGACAAGTGAATATTTCTGTTTCTTTCAATTCAAACGTGTTTTTATGCTTACAAAAGGGTTATTTAAGCATAAACCACCAATTGGGAGTGAATTCCATTCGTTTTGAGCAATATCAACATTGTAAGGTCAGAATCACATTGTTGGTCAAAAAGTGCTTCTCTCGCTCTGAAAAGCATTTTGCACGCATAAAAACTTGACAAGTGAATATTTCTGTTCCTTTCAATTCAAACGTGTTATTATGCTTACAAAAGGGTTATTTAAGCATAAACCACCATTTGGGAGTCAATTCCATTAGTTTTGAGCAATATCAACATTGTAAGGTCAGAATCACATTGTTGGTCAAAAAGTGCTTCTCTCGCTCTGAAAAGCATTTTGCACGCATAAAAACTTGACAAGTGAATATTTCTGTTCCTTTCAATGGAAACGTGTTATTATGCTTACAAAAGGGTTATTTAAGCATAAACCACCATTTGGGAGTGAATTCCATTAGTTTTGAGCAATATCAACATTGAAAGGTCAGAATCACATTGTTGGTCAAAAAGTGCTTCTCTCGCTCTGAAAAGCATTTTGCACGCATAAAAACTTGACAAGTGAATATTTCTGTTCCTTTCAATTCAAACGTGTTTTTATGCTTACAAAAGGGTTATGTAAGCATAAACCACCAATTGGGAGTGAATTCCATTCGTTTTGAGCAATATCAACATTGTAAGGTAAAAATCACATTGTTGGTCAAAAAGTGCTTCTCTCGCTCTGAAAAGCATTTTGCACGCATAAAAACTTGACAAGTGAATATTTCTGTTCCTTTCAATTCAAACGTGTTATTATGCTTACAAAAGGGTTATTTAAGCATAAACCACCATTTGGGAGTCAATTCAATTAGTTTTGAGCAATATCAACATTGTAAGGTCAGAATCACATTGTTGGTCAAAAAGTGCTTCTCTCGCTCTGAAAAGCATTTTGCACGCATAAAAACTTGACAAGTGAATATTTCTGTTCCTTTCAATGGAAACGTGTTATTATGCTTACAAAAGGGTTATTTAAGCATAAACCACCATTTGGGAGTGAATTCCATTAGTTTTGAGCAATATCAACATTGAAAGGTCAGAATCACATTGTTGGTCAAAAAGTGCTTCTCTCGCTCTGAAAAGCATTTTGCACGCATAAAAACTTGACAAGTGAATATTTCTGTTCCTTTCAATTCAAACGTGTTTTTATGCTTACAAAAGGGTTATGTAAGCATAAACCACCAATTGGGAGTGAATTCCATTCGTTTTGAGCAATATCAACATTGAAAGGTCAGAATCACATTGTTGGTCAAAAAGTGCTTCTCTCGCTCTGAAAAGCATTTTGCACGCATAAAAACTTGACAAGTGAATATTTCTGTTCCTTTCAATGCAAACGTGTTATTATGCTTACAAAAGGGTTATTTAAGCATAAACCACCATTTGGGAGTGAATTCCATTAGTTTTGAGCAATATCAACATTGTAAGGTCAGAATCACATTGTTGGTCAAAAAGTGCTTCTCTCGCTCTGAAAAGCATTTTGCACGCATAAAAACTTGACATGTGAATATTTCTGTTCCTGTCAATGGAAACGTGTTATTATGCTTACAAAAGGGTTATTTAAGCATAAACCAACATTTGGGAGTGAATTCCATTTGTTTTGAGCAATATCAACATTGAAAGGTCAGAATCACATTGTTGGTCAAAAAGTGCTTCTCTCGCTCTGAAAAGCATTTTGCACGCATAAAAACTTGACAAGTGAATATTTCTGTTTCTTTCAATTCAAACGTGTTTTTATGCTTACAAAAGGGTTATTTAAGCATAAACCACCAATTGGGAGTGAATTCCATTTGTTTTGAGCAATATCAACATTGTAAGGTCAGAATCACATTGTTGGTCAAAAAGTGCTTCTCTCGCTCTGAAAAGCATTTTGCACGCATAAAATCTTGACAAGTGAATATTTCTGTTTCTTTCAATTCAAACGTGTTTTTATGCTTACAAAAGGGTTATTTAAGCATAAACCACCAATTGGGAGTGAATTCCATTCGTTTTGAGCAATATCAACATTGTAAGGTCAGAATCACATTGTTGGTCAAAAAGTGCTTCTCTCGCTCTGAAAAGCATGTTGCACGCATAAAAACTTGACAAGTGAATATTTCTGTTCCTTTCAATTCAAACGTGTTATTATGCTTACAAAAGGGTTATTTAAGCATAAACCACCATTTGGGAGTGAATTCCATTAGTTTTGAGCAATATCAACATTGAAAGGTCAGAATCACATTGTTGGTCAAAAAGTGCTTCTCTCGCTCTGAAAAGCATTTTGCACGCATAAAAACTTGACAAGTGAATATTTCTGTTCCTTTCAATTCAAACGTGTTTTTATGCTTACAAAAGGGTTATGTAAGCATAAACCACCAATTGGGAGTGAATTCCATTCGTTTTGAGCAATATCAACATTGTAAGGTCAGAATCACATTGTTGGTCAAAAAGTGCTTCTCTCGCTCTGAAAAGCATTTTGCACGCATAAAAACTTGACATGTGAATATTTCTGTTCCTGTCAATGGAAACGTGTTATTATGCTTACAAAAGGGTTATTTAAGCATAAACCAACATTTGGGAGTGAATTCCATTTGTTTTGAGCAATATCAACATTGAAAGGTCAGAATCACATTGTTGGTCAAAAAGTGCTTCTCTCGCTCTGAAATGCATTTTGCACGCATAAAAACTTGACAAGTGAATATTTCTGTTTCTTTCAATTCAAACGTGTTTTTATGCTTACAAAAGGGTTATTTAAGCATAAACCACCAATTGGGAGTGAATTCCATTAGTTTTGAGCAATATCAACATTGAAAGGTCAGAATCACATTGTTGGTCAAAAAGTGCTTCTCTCGCTCTGAAAAGCATTTTGCACGCATAAAATCTTGACAAGTGAATATTTCTGTTTCTTTCAATTCAAACGTGTTTTTATGCTTACAAAAGGGTTATTTAAGCATAAACCACCAATTGGGAGTGAATTCCATTCGTTTTGAGCAATATCAACATTGTAAGGTCAGAATCACATTGTTGGTCAAAAAGTGCTTCTCTCGCTCTGAAAAGCATTTTGCACGCATAAAAACTTGACAAGTGAATATTTCTGTTCCTTTCAATTCAAACGTGTTATTATGCTTACAAAAGGGTTATTTAAGCATAAACCACCATTTGGGAGTGAATTCCATTAGTTTTGAGCAATATCAACATTGAAAGGTCAGAATCACATTGTTGGTCAAAAAGTGCTTCTCTCGCTCTGAAAAGCATTTTGCACGCATAAAAACTTGACAAGTGAATATTTCTGTTCCTTTCAATTCAAACGTGTTTTTATGCTTACAAAAGGGTTATGTAAGCATAAACCACCAATTGGGAGTGAATTCCATTCGTTTTGAGCAATATCAACATTGTAAGGTCAGAATCACATTGTTGGTCAAAAAGTGCTTCTCTCGCTCTGAAAAGCATTTTGCACGCATAAAAACTTGACAAGTGAATATTTCTGTTCCTTTCAATGCAAACGTGTTATTATGCTTACAAAAGGGTTATTTAAGCATAAACCACCATTTGGGAGTGAATTCCATTAGTTTTGAGCAATATCAACATTGTAAGGTCAGAATCACATTGTTGGTCAAAAAGTGCTTCTCTCGCTCTGAAAAGCATTTTGCACGCATAAAAACTTGACATGTGAATATTTCTGTTCCTGTCAATGGAAACGTGTTATTATGCTTACAAAAGGGTTATTTAAGCATAAACCAACATTTGGGAGTGAATTCCATTTGTTTTGAGCAATATCAACATTGAAAGGTCAGAATCACATTGTTGGTCAAAAAGTGCTTCTCTCGCTCTGAAAAGCATTTTGCACGCATAAAAACTTGACAAGTGAATATTTCTGTTTCTTTCAATTCAAACGTGTTTTTATGCTTACAAAAGGGTTATTTAAGCATAAACCACCAATTGGGAGTGAATTCCATTAGTTTTGAGCAATATCAACATTGAAAGGTCAGAATCACATTGTTGGTCAAAAAGTGCTTCTCTCGCTCTGAAAAGCATTTTGCACGCATAAAATCTTGACAAGTGAATATTTCTGTTTCTTTCAATTCAAACGTGTTTTTATGCTTACAAAAGGGTTATTTAAGCATAAACCACCAATTGGGAGTGAATTCCATTCGTTTTGAGCAATATCAACATTGTAAGGTCAGAATCACATTGTTGGTCAAAAAGTGCTTCTCTCGCTCTGAAAAGCATTTTGCACGCATAAAAACTTGACAAGTGAATATTTCTGTTCCTTTCAATGGAAACGTGTTATTATGCTTACAAAAGGGTTATTTAAGCATAAACCACCATTTGGGAGTGAATTCCATTAGTTTTGAGCAATATCAACATTGAAAGGTCAGAATCACATTGTTGGTCAAAAAGTGCTTCTCTCGCTCTGAAAAGCATTTTGCACGCATAAAAACTTGACAAGTGAATATTTCTGTTCCTTTCAATTCAAACGTGTTTTTACGCTTACAAAAGGGTTATGTAAGCATAAACCACCAATTGGGAGTGAATTCCATTCGTTTTGAGCAATATCAACATTGTAAGGTAAAAATCACATTGTTGGTCAAAAAGTGCTTCTCTCGCTCTGAAAAGCATTTTGCACGCATAAAAACTTGACAAGTGAATATTTCTGTTCCTTTCAATTCAAACGTGTTATTATGCTTACAAAAGGGTTATTTAAGCATAAACCACCATTTGGGAGTCAATTCAATTAGTTTTGAGCAATATCAACATTGTAAGGTCAGAATCACATTGTTGGTCAAAAAGTGCTTCTCCTCGCTCTGAAAAGCATTTTGCACGCATAAAAACTTGACAAGTGAATATTTCTGTTCCTTTCAATGGAAACGTGTTATTATGCTTACAAAAGGGTTATTTAAGCATAAACCACCATTTGGGAGTGAATTCCATTAGTTTTGAGCAATATCAACATTGAAAGGTCAGAATCACATTGTTGGTCAAAAAGTGCTTCTCTCGCTCTGAAAAGCATTTTGCACGCATAAAAACTTGACAAGTGAATATTTCTGTTCCTTTCAATTCAAACGTGTTTTTATGCTTACAAAAGGGTTATGTAAGCATAAACCACCAATTGGGAGTGAATTCCATTCGTTTTGAGCAATATCAACATTGTAAGGTCAGAATCACATTGTTGGTCAAAAAGTGCTTCTCTCGCTCTGAAAAGCATTTTGCACGCATAAAAACTTGACAAGTGAATATTTCTGTTCCTTTCAATGCAAACGTGTTATTATGCTTACAAAAGGGTTATTTAAGCATAAACCACCATTTGGGAGTGAATTCCATTAGTTTTGAGCAATATCAACATTGTAAGGTCAGAATCACATTGTTGGTCAAAAAGTGCTTCTCTCGCTCTGAAAAGCATTTTGCACGCATAAAAACTTGACATGTGAATATTTCTGTTCCTGTCAATGGAAACGTGTTATTATGCTTACAAAAGGGTTATTTAAGCATAAACCAACATTTGGGAGTGAATTCCATTTGTTTTGAGCAATATCAACATTGAAAGGTCAGAATCACATTGTTGGTCAAAAAGTGCTTCTCTCGCTCTGAAAAGCATTTTGCACGCATAAAAACTTGACAAGTGAATATTTCTGTTTCTTTCAATTCAAACGTGTTTTTATGCTTACAAAAGGGTTATTTAAGCATAAACCACCAATTGGGAGTGAATTCCATTTGTTTTGAGCAATATCAACATTGTAAGGTCAGAATCACATTGTTGGTCAAAAAGTGCTTCTCTCGCTCTGAAAAGCATTTTGCACGCATAAAATCTTGACAAGTGAATATTTCTGTTTCTTTCAATTCAAACGTGTTTTTATGCTTACAAAAGGGTTATTTAAGCATAAACCACCAATTGGGAGTGAATTCCATTCGTTTTGAGCAATATCAACATTGTAAGGTCAGAATCACATTGTTGGTCAAAAAGTGCTTCTCTCGCTCTGAAAAGCATGTTGCACGCATAAAAACTTGACAAGTGAATATTTCTGTTCCTTTCAATTCAAACGTGTTATTATGCTTACAAAAGGGTTATTTAAGCATAAACCACCATTTGGGAGTGAATTCCATTAGTTTTGAGCAATATCAACATTGAAAGGTCAGAATCACATTGTTGGTCAAAAAGTGCTTCTCTCGCTCTGAAAAGCATTTTGCACGCATAAAAACTTGACAAGTGAATATTTCTGTTCCTTTCAATTCAAACGTGTTTTTATGCTTACAAAAGGGTTATGTAAGCATAAACCACCAATTGGGAGTGAATTCCATTCGTTTTGAGCAATATCAACATTGTAAGGTCAGAATCACATTGTTGGTCAAAAAGTGCTTCTCTCGCTCTGAAAAGCATTTTGCACGCATAAAAACTTGACATGTGAATATTTCTGTTCCTGTCAATGGAAACGTGTTATTATGCTTACAAAAGGGTTATTTAAGCATAAACCAACATTTGGGAGTGAATTCCATTTGTTTTGAGCAATATCAACATTGAAAGGTCAGAATCACATTGTTGGTCAAAAAGTGCTTCTCTCGCTCTGAAATGCATTTTGCACGCATAAAAACTTGACAAGTGAATATTTCTGTTTCTTTCAATTCAAACGTGTTTTTATGCTTACAAAAGGGTTATTTAAGCATAAACCACCAATTGGGAGTGAATTCCATTAGTTTTGAGCAATATCAACATTGAAAGGTCAGAATCACATTGTTGGTCAAAAAGTGCTTCTCTCGCTCTGAAAAGCATTTTGCACGCATAAAATCTTGACAAGTGAATATTTCTGTTTCTTTCAATTCAAACGTGTTTTTATGCTTACAAAAGGGTTATTTAAGCATAAACCACCAATTGGGAGTGAATTCCATTCGTTTTGAGCAATATCAACATTGTAAGGTCAGAATCACATTGTTGGTCAAAAAGTGCTTCTCTCGCTCTGAAAAGCATTTTGCACGCATAAAAACTTGACAAGTGAATATTTCTGTTCCTTTCAATTCAAACGTGTTATTATGCTTACAAAAGGGTTATTTAAGCATAAACCACCATTTGGGAGTGAATTCCATTAGTTTTGAGCAATATCAACATTGAAAGGTCAGAATCACATTGTTGGTCAAAAAGTGCTTCTCTCGCTCTGAAAAGCATTTTGCACGCATAAAAACTTGACAAGTGAATATTTCTGTTCCTTTCAATTCAAACGTGTTTTTATGCTTACAAAAGGGTTATGTAAGCATAAACCACCAATTGGGAGTGAATTCCATTCGTTTTGAGCAATATCAACATTGTAAGGTCAGAATCACATTGTTGGTCAAAAAGTGCTTCTCTCGCTCTGAAAAGCATTTTGCACGCATAAAAACTTGACAAGTGAATATTTCTGTTCCTTTCAATGCAAACGTGTTATTATGCTTACAAAAGGGTTATTTAAGCATAAACCACCATTTGGGAGTGAATTCCATTAGTTTTGAGCAATATCAACATTGTAAGGTCAGAATCACATTGTTGGTCAAAAAGTGCTTCTCTCGCTCTGAAAAGCATTTTGCACGCATAAAAACTTGACATGTGAATATTTCTGTTCCTGTCAATGGAAACGTGTTATTATGCTTACAAAAGGGTTATTTAAGCATAAACCAACATTTGGGAGTGAATTCCATTTGTTTTGAGCAATATCAACATTGAAAGGTCAGAATCACATTGTTGGTCAAAAAGTGCTTCTCTCGCTCTGAAAAGCATTTTGCACGCATAAAAACTTGACAAGTGAATATTTCTGTTTCTTTCAATTCAAACGTGTTTTTATGCTTACAAAAGGGTTATTTAAGCATAAACCACCAATTGGGAGTGAATTCCATTAGTTTTGAGCAATATCAACATTGAAAGGTCAGAATCACATTGTTGGTCAAAAAGTGCTTCTCTCGCTCTGAAAAGCATTTTGCACGCATAAAATCTTGACAAGTGAATATTTCTGTTTCTTTCAATTCAAACGTGTTTTTATGCTTACAAAAGGGTTATTTAAGCATAAACCACCAATTGGGAGTGAATTCCATTCGTTTTGAGCAATATCAACATTGTAAGGTCAGAATCACATTGTTGGTCAAAAAGTGCTTCTCTCGCTCTGAAAAGCATTTTGCACGCATAAAAACTTGACAAGTGAATATTTCTGTTCCTTTCAATGGAAACGTGTTATTATGCTTACAAAAGGGTTATTTAAGCATAAACCACCATTTGGGAGTGAATTCCATTAGTTTTGAGCAATATCAACATTGAAAGGTCAGAATCACATTGTTGGTCAAAAAGTGCTTCTCGCTCTGAAAAGCATTTTGCACGCATAAAAACTTGACAAGTGAATATTTCTGTTTCTTTCAATTCAAACGTGTTTTTATGCTTACAAAAGGGTTATTTAAGCATAAACCACCAATTGGGAGTGAATTCCATTCATTTTGAGCAATATCAACATTGTAAGGTCAGAATCACATTGTTGGTCAAAAAGTGCTTCTCTCGCTCTGAAAAGCATTTTGCACGCATAAAAACTTGACAAGTGAATATTTCTGTTCCTTTCAATTCAAACGTGTTATTATGCTTACAAAAGGGTTATTTAAGCATAAACCACCATTTGGGAGTGAATTCCATTAGTTTTGAGCAATATCAACATTGAAAGGTCAGAATCACATTGTTGGTCAAAAAGTGCTTCTCTCGCTCTGAAAAGCATTTTGCACGCATAAAAACTTGACAAGTGAATATTTCTGTTCCTTTCAATGCAAACGTGTTATTATGCTTACAAAAGGGTTATTTAAGCATAAACCACCATTTGGGAGTGAATTCCATTAGTTTTGAGCAATATCAACATTGTAAGGTCAGAATCACATTGTTGGTCAAAAAGTGCTTCTCTCGCTCTGAAAAGCATTTTGCACGCATAAAAACTTGACATGTGAATATTTCTGTTCCTGTCAATGGAAACGTGTTATTATGCTTACAAAAGGGTTATTTAAGCATAAACCAACATTTGGGAGTGAATTCCATTTGTTTTGAGCAATATCAACATTGAAAGGTCAGAATCACATTGTTGGTCAAAAAGTGCTTCTCTCGCTCTGAAAAGCATTTTGCACGCATAAAAACTTGACAAGTGAATATTTCTGTTCCTTTCAATGCAAACGTGTTATTATGCTTACAAAAGGGTTATTTAAGCATAAACCACCATTTGGGAGTGAATTCCATTAGTTTTGAGCAATATCAACATTGTAAGGTCAGAATCACATTGTTGGTCAAAAAGTGCTTCTCTCGCTCTGAAAAGCATTTTGCACGCATAAAAACTTGACATGTGAATATTTCTGTTCCTGTCAATGGAAACGTGTTATTATGCTTACAAAAGGGTTATTTAAGCATAAACCAACATTTGGGAGTGAATTCCATTTGTTTTGAGCAATATCAACATTGAAAGGTCAGAATCACATTGTTGGTCAAAAAGTGCTTCTCTCGCTCTGAAAAGCATTTTGCACGCATAAAAACTTGACAAGTGAATATTTCTGTTCCTTTCAATGCAAACGTGTTATTATGCTTACAAAAGGGTTATTTAAGCATAAACCACCATTTGGGAGTGAATTCCATTAGTTTTGAGCAATATCAACATTGAAAGGTCAGAATCACATTGTTGGTCAAAAAGTGCTTCTCTCGCTCTGAAAAGCATTTTGCACGCATAAAAACTTGACATGTGAATATTTCTGTTCCTGTCAATGGAAACGTGTTATTATGCTTACAAAAGGGTTATTTAAGCATAAACCAACATTTGGGAGTGAATTCCATTTGTTTTGAGCAATATCAACATTGAAAGGTCAGAATCACATTGTTGGTCAAAAAGTGCTTCTCTCGCTCTGAAAAGCATTTTGCACGCATAAAATCTTGACAAGTGAATATTTCTGTTTCTTTCAATTCAAACGTGTTTTTATGCTTACAAAAGGGTTATTTAAGCATAAACCACCAATTGGGAGTGAATTCCATTCGTTTTGAGCAATATCAACATTGTAAGGTCAGAATCACATTGTTGGTCAAAAAGTGCTTCTCTCGCTCTGAAAAGCATTTTGCACGCATAAAAACTTGACAAGTGAATATTTCTGTTCCTTTCAATGGAAACGTGTTATTATGCTTACAAAAGGGTTATTTAAGCATAAACCACCATTTGGGAGTGAATTCCATTAGTTTTGAGCAATATCAACATTGAAAGGTCAGAATCACATTGTTGGTCAAAAAGTGCTTCTCGCTCTGAAAAGCATTTTGCACGCATAAAAACTTGACAAGTGAATATTTCTGTTTCTTTCAATTCAAACGTGTTTTTATGCTTACAAAAGGGTTATTTAAGCATAAACCACCAATTGGGAGTGAGAATTCCATTTGTTTTGAGCAATATCAACATTGAAAGGTCAGAATCACATTGTTGGTCAAAAAGTGCTTCTCTCGCTCTGAAAAGCATTTTGCACGCATAAAAACTTGACAAGTGAATATTTCTGTTTCTTTCAATTCAAACGTGTTTTTATGCTTACAAAAGGGTTATTTAAGCATAAACCACCAATTTGGAGTGAATTCCATTCGTTTTGAGCAATATCAACATTGAAAGGTCAGAATCACATTGTTGGTCAAAAAGTGCTTCTCTCGCTCTGAAAAGCATTTTGCACGCATAAAATCTTGACAAGTGAATATTTCTGTTTCTTTCAATTCAAACGTGTTTTTATGCTTACAAAAGGGTTATTTAAGCATAAACCACCAATTGGGAGTGAATTCCATTCGTTTTGAGCAATATCAACATTGTTAGGTCAGAATCACATTGTTGGTCAAAAAGTGCTTCTCTCGCTCTGAAAAGCATTTTGCACGCATAAAAACTTGACAAGTGAATATTTCTGTTCCTTTCAATGGAAACGTGTTATTATGCTTACAAAAGGGTTATTTAAGCATAAACCACCATTTGGGAGTGAATTCCATTAGTTTTGAGCAATATCAACATTGAAAGGTCAGAATCACATTGTTGGTCAAAAAGTGCTTCTCGCTCTGAAAAGCATTTTGCACGCATAAAAACTTGACAAGTGAATATTTGTGTTTCTTTCAATTCAAACGTGTTTTTATGCTTACAAAAGGGTTATTTAAGCATAAACCACCAATTGGGAGTGAATTCCATTCATTTTGAGCAATATCAACATTGTAAGGTCAGAATCACATTGTTGGTCAAAAAGTGCTTCTCTCGCTCTGAAAAGCATTTTGCACGCATAAAAACTTGACAAGTGAATATTTCTGTTCCTTTCAATGGAAACGTGTTATTATGCTTACAAAAGGGTTATTTAAGCATAAACCACCATTTGGGAGTGAATTCCATTAGTTTTGAGCAATATCAACATTGAAAGGTCAGAATCACATTGTTGGTCAAAAAGTGCTTCTCTCGCTCTGAAAAGCATTTTGCACGCATAAAAACTTGACAAGTGAATATTTCTGTTCCTTTCAATTCAAACGTGTTTTTATGCTTACAAAAGGGTTATGTAAGCATAAACCACCAATTGGGAGTGAATTCCATTCGTTTTGAGCAATATCAACATTGTAAGGTCAGAATCACATTGTTGGTCAAAAAGTGCTTCTCTCGCTCTGAAAAGCATTTTGCACGCATAAAAACTTGACAAGTGAATATTTCTGTTCCTTTGAATGCAAACGTGTTATTATGCTTACAAAAGGGTTATTTAAGCATAAACCACCATTTGGGAGTGAATTCCATTAGTTTTGAGCAATATCAACATTGTAAGGTCAGAATCACATTGTTGGTCAAAAAGTGCTTCTCTCGCTCTGAAAAGCATTTTGCACGCATAAAAACTTGACATGTGAATATTTCTGTTCCTGTCAATGGAAACGTGTTATTATGCTTACAAAAGGGTTATTTAAGCATAAACCAACATTTGGGAGTGAATTCCATTTGTTTTGAGCAATATCAACATTGAAAGGTCAGAATCACATTGTTGGTCAAAAAGTGCTTCTCTCGCTCTGAAAAGCATTTTGCACGCATAAAAACTTGACAAGTGAATATTTCTGTTTCTTTCAATTCAAACGTGTTTTTATGCTTACAAAAGGGTTATTTAAGCATAAACCACCAATTGGGAGTGAATTCCATTTGTTTTGAGCAATATCAACATTGTAAGGTCAGAATCACATTGTTGGTCAAAAAGTGCTTCTCTCGCTCTGAAAAGCATTTTGCACGCATAAAATCTTGACAAGTGAATATTTCTGTTTCTTTCAATTCAAACGTGTTTTTATGCTTACAAAAGGGTTATTTAAGCATAAACCACCAATTGGGAGTGAATTCCATTCGTTTTGAGCAATATCAACATTGTAAGGTCAGAATCACATTGTTGGTCAAAAAGTGCTTCTCTCGCTCTGAAAAGCATGTTGCACGCATAAAAACTTGACAAGTGAATATTTCTGTTCCTTTCAATTCAAACGTGTTATTATGCTTACAAAAGGGTTATTTAAGCATAAACCACCATTTGGGAGTGAATTCCATTCGTTTTGAGCAATATCAACATTGTAAGGTCAGAATCACATTCTTGGTCAAAAAGTGTTTCTCTCGCTCTGAAAAGCATTTTGCACGCATAAAAACTTGACAAGTGAATATTTCTGTTCCTTTCAATTCAAACGTGTTATTATGCTTACAAAAGGGTTATTTAAGCATAAACCACCATTTGGGAGTGAATTCCATTAGTTTTGAGCAATATCAACATTGTAAGGTCAGAATCACATTGTTGGTCAAAAAGTGCTTCTCTCGCTCTGAAAAGCATTTTGCACGCATAAAAACTTGACAAGTGAATATTTCTGTTCCTTTCAATTCAAACGTGTTATTATGCTTACAAAAGGGTTATTTAAGCATAAACCACCATTTGGGAGTGAATTCCATTAGTTTTGAGCAATATCAACATTGAAAGGTCAGAATCACATTGTTGGTCAAAAAGTGCTTCTCTCGCTCTGAAAAGCATTTTGCACGCATAAAAACTTGACAAGTGAATATTTCTGTTCCTTTCAATTCAAACGTGTTTTTATGCTTACAAAAGGGTTATGTAAGCATAAACCACCAATTGGGAGTGAATTCCATTAGTTTTGAGCAATATCAACATTGTAAGGTCAGAATCACATTGTTGGTCAAAAAGTGCTTCTCTCGCTCTGAAAAGCATTTTGCACGCATAAAAACTTGACAAGTGAATATTTCTGTTCCTTTCAATGCAAACGTGTTACTATGCTTACAAAAGGGTTATTTAAGCATAAACCACCATTTGGGAGTGAATTCCATTAGTTTTGAGCAATATCAACATTGTAAGGTCAGAATCACATTGTTGGTCAAAAAGTGCTTCTCTCGCTCTGAAAAGCATTTTGCACGCATAAAAACTTGATATGTGAATATTTCTGTTCCTGTCAATGGAAACGTGTTATTATGCTTACAAAAGGGTTATTTAAGCATAAACCAACATTTGGGAGTGAATTCCATTTGTTTTGAGCAATATCAACATTGAAAGGTCAGAATCACATTGTTGGTCAAAAAGTGCTTCTCTCGCTCTGAAAAGCATTTTGAACGCATAAAAACTTGACAAGTGAATATTTCTGTTCCTTTCAATGCAAACGTGTTATTATGCTTACAAAAGGGTTATTTAAGCATAAACCACCATTTGGGAGTGAATTCCATTAGTTTTGAGCAATATCAACATTGTAAGGTCAGAATCACATTGTTGGTCAAAAAGTGCTTCTCTCGCTCTGAAAAGCATTTTGCACGCATAAAAACTTGACCTGTGAATATTTCTGTTCCTGTCAATGGAAACGTGTTATTATGCTTACAAAAGGGTTATTTAAGCATAAACCAACATTTGGGAGTGAATTCCATTTGTTTTGAGCAATATCAACATTGAAAGGTCAGAATCACATTGTTGGTCAAAAAGTGCTTCTCTCGCTCTGAAAAGCATTTTGCACGCATAAAAACTTGACAAGTGAATATTTCTGTTCCTTTCAATGCAAACGTGTTATTACGCTTACAAAAGGGTTATTTAAGCATAAACCACCATTTGGGAGTGAATTCCATTAGTTTTGAGCAATATCAACATTGAAAGGTCAGAATCACATTGTTGGTCAAAAAGTGCTTCTCTCGCTCTGAAAAGCATTTTGCACGCATAAAAACTTGACATGTGAATATTTCTGTTCCTGTCAATGGAAACGTGTTATTATGCTTACAAAAGGGTTATTTAAGCATAAACCAACATTTGGGAGTGAATTCCATTTGTTTTGAGCAATATCAACATTGAAAGGTCAGAATCACATTGTTGGTCAAAAAGTGCTTCTCTCGCTCTGAAAAGCATTTTGCACGCATAAAAACTTGACAAGTGAATATTTCTGTTTCTTTCAATTCAAACGTGTTTTTATGCTTACAAAAGGGTTATTTAAGCATAAACCACCAATTTGGAGTGAATTCCATTCGTTTTGAGCAATATCAACATTGTAAGGTCAGAATCACATTGTTGGTCAAAAAGTGCTTCTCTCGCTCTGAAAAGCATTTTGCACGCATAAAAACATGACAAGTGAATATTTCTGTTCCTTTCAATGCAAACGTGTTTTTATGCTTACAAAAGGGTTATTTAAGCATAAACCACCATTTGGGAGTGAATTCCATTAGTTTTGAGCAATATCAACATTGAAAGGTCAGAATCACATTGTTGGTCAAAAAGTGCTTCTCTCGCTCTGAAAAGCATTTTGCGCGCATAAAATCTTGACAAGTGAATATTTCTGTTCCTTTCAATGCAAACGTGTTATTATGCTTACAAAAGGGTTATTTAAGCATAAACCACCATTTGGGAGTGAATTCCATTAGTTTTGAGCAATATCAACATTGAAAGGTCAGAATCACATTGTTGGTCAAAAAGTGCTTCTCTCGCTCTGAAAAGCATTTTGCACGCATAAAAACTTGACATGTGAATATTTCTGTTCCTGTCAATGGAAACGTGTTATTATGCTTACAAAAGGGTTATTTAAGCATAAACCAACATTTGGGAGTGAATTCCATTTGTTTTGAGCAATATCAACATTGAAAGGTCAGAATCACATTGTTGGTCAAAAAGTGCTTCTCTCGCTCTGAAAAGCATTTTGCACGCATAAAATCTTGACAAGTGAATATTTCTGTTTCTTTCAATTCAAACGTGTTTTTATGCTTACAAAAGGGTTATTTAAGCATAAACCACCAATTGGGAGTGAATTCCATTCGTTTTGAGCAATATCAACATTGTAAGGTCAGAATCACATTGTTGGTCAAAAAGTGCTTCTCTCGCTCTGAAAAGCATTTTGCACGCATAAAAACTTGACAAGTGAATATTTCTGTTCCTTTCAATGGAAACGTGTTATTATGCTTACAAAAGGGTTATTTAAGCATAAACCACCATTTGGGAGTGAATTCCATTAGTTTTGAGCAATATCAACATTGAAAGGTCAGAATCACATTGTTGGTCAAAAAGTGCTTCTCGCTCTGAAAAGCATTTTGCACGCATAAAAACTTGACAAGTGAATATTTCTGTTTCTTTCAATTCAAACGTGTTTTTATGCTTACAAAAGGGTTATTTAAGCATAAACCACCAATTGGGAGTGAATTCCATTCATTTTGAGCAATATCAACATTGTAAGGTCAGAATCACATTGTTGGTCAAAAAGTGCTTCTCTCGCTCTGAAAAGCATTTTGCACGCATAAAAACTTGACAAGTGAATATTTCTGTTCCTTTCAATTCAAACGTGTTATTATGCTTACAAAAGGGTTATTTAAGCATAAACCACCATTTGGGAGTGAATTCCATTAGTTTTGAGCAATATCAACATTGAAAGGTCAGAATCACATTGTTGGTCAAAAAGTGCTTCTCTCGCTCTGAAAAGCATTTTGCACGCATAAAAACTTGACAAGTGAATATTTCTGTTCCTTTCAATTCAAACGTGTTTTTATGCTTACAAAAGGGTTATGTAAGCATAAACCACCAATTGGGAGTGAATTCCATTCGTTTTGAGCAATATCAACATTGTAAGGTCAGAATCACATTGTTGGTCAAAAAGTGCTTCTCTCGCTCTGAAAAGCATTTTGCACGCATAAAAACTTGACAAGTGAATATTTCTGTTCCTTTCAATGCAAACGTGTTATTATGCTTACAAAAGGGTTATTTAAGCATAAACCACCATTTGGGAGTGAATTCCATTAGTTTTGAGCAATATCAACATTGTAAGGTCAGAATCACATTGTTGGTCAAAAAGTGCTTCTCTCGCTCTGAAAAGCATTTTGCACGCATAAAAACTTGACATGTGAATATTTCTGTTCCTGTCAATGGAAACGTGTTATTATGCTTACAAAAGGGTTATTTAAGCATAAACCAACATTTGGGAGTGAATTCCATTTGTTTTGAGCAATATCAACATTGAAAGGTCAGAATCACATTGTTGGTCAAAAAGTGCTTCTCTCGCTCTGAAAAGCATTTTGCACGCATAAAAACTTGACAAGTGAATATTTCTGTTTCTTTCAATTCAAACGTGTTTTTATGCTTACAAAAGGGTTATTTAAGCATAAACCACCAATTGGGAGTGAATTCCATTTGTTTTGAGCAATATCAACATTGTAAGGTCAGAATCACATTGTTGGTCAAAAAGTGCTTCTCTCGCTCTGAAAAGCATTTTGCACGCATAAAATCTTGACATGTGAATATTTCTGTTTCTTTCAATTCAAACGTGTTTTTATGCTTACAAAAGGGTTATTTAAGCATAAACCACCAATTGGGAGTGAATTCCATTCGTTTTGAGCAATATCAACATTGTAAGGTCAGAATCACATTGTTGGTCAAAAAGTGCTTCTCTCGCTCTGAAAAGCATGTTGCACGCATAAAAACTTGACAAGTGAATATTTCTGTTCCTTTCAATTCAAACGTGTTATTATGCTTACAAAAGGGTTATTTAAGCATAAACCACCATTTGGGAGTGAATTCCATTAGTTTTGAGCAATATCAACATTGAAAGGTCAGAATCACATTGTTGGTCAAAAAGTGCTTCTCTCGCTCTGAAAAGCATTTTGCACGCATAAAAACTTGACAAGTGAATATTTCTGTTCCTTTCAATGCAAACGTGTTATTATGCTTACAAAAGGGTTATTTAAGCATAAACCACCATTTGGGAGTGAATTCCATTAGTTTTGAGCAATATCAACATTGTAAGGTCAGAATCACATTGTTGGTCAAAAAGTGCTTCTCTCGCTCTGAAAAGCATTTTGCACGCATAAAAACTTGACATGTGAATATTTCTGTTCCTGTCAATGGAAACGTGTTATTATGCTTACAAAAGGGTTATTTAAGCATAAACCAACATTTGGGAGTGAATTCCATTTGTTTTGAGCAATATCAACATTGAAAGGTCAGAATCACATTGTTGGTCAAAAAGTGCTTCTCTCGCTCTGAAATGCATTTTGCACGCATAAAAACTTGACAAGTGAATATTTCTGTTTCTTTCAATTCAAACGTGTTTTTATGCTTACAAAAGGGTTATTTAAGCATAAACCACCAATTGGGAGTGAATTCCATTAGTTTTGAGCAATATCAACATTGAAAGGTCAGAATCACATTGTTGGTCAAAAAGTGCTTCTCTCGCTCTGAAAAGCATTTTGCACGCATAAAATCTTGACAAGTGAATATTTCTGTTTCTTTCAATTCAAACGTGTTTTTATGCTTACAAAAGGGTTATTTAAGCATAAACCACCAATTGGGAGTGAATTCCATTCGTTTTGAGCAATATCAACATTGTAAGGTCAGAATCACATTGTTGGTCAAAAAGTGCTTCTCTCGCTCTGAAAAGCATTTTGCACACATAAAAACTTGACAAGTGAATATTTCTGTTCCTTTCAATTCAAACGTGTTATTATGCTTACAAAAGGGTTATTTAAGCATAAACCACCATTTGGGAGTGAATTCCATTAGTTTTGAGCAATATCAACATTGAAAGGTCAGAATCACATTGTTGGTCAAAAAGTGCTTCTCTCGCTCTGAAAAGCATTTTGCACGCATAAAAACTTGACAAGTGAATATTTCTGTTCCTTTCAATTCAAACGTGTTTTTATGCTTACAAAAGGGTTATGTAAGCATAAACCACCAATTGGGAGTGAATTCCATTAGTTTTGAGCAATATCAACATTGTAAGGTCAGAATCACATTGTTGGTCAAAAAGTGCTTCTCTCGCTCTGAAAAGCATTTTGCACGCATAAAAACTTGACAAGTGAATATTTCTGTTCCTTTCAATGCAAACGTGTTATTATGCTTACAAAAGGGTTATTTAAGCATAAACCACGCATTTGGGAGTGAATTCCATTAGTTTTGAGCAATATCAACATTGTAAGGTCAGAATCACATTGTTGGTCAAAAAGTGCTTCTCTCGCTCTGAAAAGCATTTTGCACGCATAAAAACTTGACATGTGAATATTTCTGTTCCTGTCAATGGAAACGTGTTATTATGCTTACAAAAGGGTTATTTAAGCATAAACCAACATTTGGGAGTGAATTCCATTTGTTTTGAGCAATATCAACATTGAAAGGTCAGAATCACATTGTTGGTCAAAAAGTGCTTCTCTCGCTCTGAAAAGCATTTTGCACGCATAAAAACTTGACAAGTGAATATTTCTGTTTCTTTCAATTCAAACGTGTTTTTATGCTTACAAAAGGGTTATTTAAGCATAAACCACCAATTGGAAGTGAATTCCATTAGTTTTGAGCAATATCAACATTGAAAGGTCAGAATCACATTGTTGGTCAAAAAGTGCTTCTCTCGCTCTGAAAAGCATTTTGCACGCATAAAATCTTGACAAGTGAATATTTCTGTTTCTTTCAATTCAAACGTGTTTTTATGCTTACAAAAGGGTTATTTAAGCATAAACCACCATTTGGGAGTGAATTCCATTAGTTTTGAGCAATATCAACATTGTAAGGTCAGAATCACATTGTTGGTCAAAAAGTGCTTCTCTCGCTCTGAAAAGCATTTTGCACGCATAAAAACTTGACATGTGAATATTTCTGTTCCTGTCAATGGAAACGTGTTATTATGCTTACAAAAGGGTTATTTAAGCATAAACCAACATTTGGGAGTGAATTCCATTTGTTTTGAGCAATATCAACATTGAAAGGTCAGAATCACATTGTTGGTCAAAAAGTGCTTCTCTCGCTCTGAAAAGCATTTTGCACGCATAAAAACTTGACAAGTGAATATTTCTGTTCCTTTCAATGCAAACGTGTTATTATGCTTACAAAAGGGTTATTTAAGCATAAACCACCATTTGGGAGTGAATTCCATTAGTTTTGAGCAATATCAACATTGTAAGGTCAGAATCACATTGTTGGTCAAAAAGTGCTTCTCTCGCTCTGAAAAGCATTTTGCACGCATAAAAACTTGACCTGTGAATATTTCTGTTCCTGTCAATGGAAACGTGTTATTATGCTTACAAAAGGGTTATTTAAGCATAAACCAACATTTGGGAGTGAATTCCATTTGTTTTGAGCAATATCAACATTGAAAGGTCAGAATCACATTGTTGGTCAAAAAGTGCTTCTCTCGCTCTGAAAAGCATTTTGCACGCATAAAAACTTGACAAGTGAATATTTCTGTTCCTTTCAATGCAAACGTGTTATTATGCTTACAAAAGGGTTATTTAAGCATAAACCACCATTTGGGAGTGAATTCCATTAGTTTTGAGCAATATCAACATTGAAAGGTCAGAATCACATTGTTGGTCAAAAAGTGCTTCTCTCGCTCTGAAAAGCATTTTGCACGCATAAAAACTTGACATGTGAATATTTCTGTTCCTGTCAATGGAAACGTGTTATTATGCTTACAAAAGGGTTATTTAAGCATAAACCAACATTTGGGAGTGAATTCCATTTGTTTTGAGCAATATCAACATTGAAAGGTCAGAATCACATTGTTGGTCAAAAAGTGCTTCTCTCGCTCTGAAAAGCATTTTGCACGCATAAAAACTTGACAAGTGAATATTTCTGTTTCTTTCAATTCAAACGTGTTTTTATGCTTACAAAAGGGTTATTTAAGCATAAACCACCAATTGGGAGTGAATTCCATTCGTTTTGAGCAATATCAACATTGTAAGGTCAGAATCACATTGTTGGTCAAAAAGTGCTTCTCTCGCTCTGAAAAGCATTTTGCACGCATAAAAACATGACAAGTGAATATTTCTGTTCCTTTCAATGCAAACGTGTTATTATGCTTACAAAAGGGTTATTTAAGCATAAACCACCATTTGGGAGTGAATTCCATTAGTTTTGAGCAATATCAACATTGAAAGGTCAGAATCACATTGTTGGTCAAAAAGTGCTTCTCTCGCTCTGAAAAGCATTTTGTGCGCATAAAATCTTGACAAGTGAATATTTCTGTTCCTTTCAATGCAAACGTGTTATTATGCTTACAAAAGGGTTATTTAAGCATAAACCACCATTTGGGAGTGAATTCCATTAGTTTTGAGCAATATCAACATTGAAAGGTCAGAATCACATTGTTGGTCAAAAAGTGCTTCTCTCGCTCTGAAAAGCATTTTGCACGCATAAAAACTTGACATGTGAATATTTCTGTTCCTGTCAATGGAAACGTGTTATTATGCTTACAAAAGGGTTATTTAAGCATAAACCACCATTTGGGAGTGAATTCCATTAGTTTTGAGCAATATCAACATTGAAAGGTCAGAATCACATTGTTGGTCAAAAAGTGCTTCTCTCGCTCTGAAAAGCATTTTGCGCGCATAAAATCTTGACAAGTGAATATTTCTGTTTCTTTCAATTCAAACGTGTTTTTATGCTTACAAAAGGGTTATTTAAGCATAAACCACCAATTGGGAGTGAATTCCATTCGTTTTGAGCAATATCAACATTGTAAGGTCAGAATCACATTGTTGGTCAAAAAGTGCTTCTCTCGCTCTGAAAAGCATTTTGCACGCATAAAAACTTGACAAGTGAATATTTCTGTTCCTTTCAATTCAAACGTGTTATTATGCTTACAAAAGGGTTATTTAAGCATAAACCACCATTTGGGAGTCAATTCCATTAGTTTTGAGCAATATCAACATTGTAAGGTCAGAATCACATTGTTGGTCAAAAAGTGCTTCTCTCGCTCTGAAAAGCATTTTGCACGCATAAAAACTTGACAAGTGAATATTTCTGTTCCTTTCAATGGAAACGTGTTATTATGCTTACAAAAGGGTTATTTAAGCATAAACCACCATTTGGGAGTGAATTCCATTAGTTTTGAGCAATATCAACATTGAAAGGTCAGAATCACATTGTTGGTCAAAAAGTGCTTCTCTCGCTCTGAAAAGCATTTTGCACGCATAAAAACTTGACAAGTGAATATTTCTGTTCCTTTCAATTCAAACGTGTTTTTATGCTTACAAAAGGGTTATGTAAGCATAAACCACCAATTGGGAGTGAATTCCATTCGTTTTGAGCAATATCAACATTGTAAGGTCAGAATCACATTGTTGGTCAAAAAGTGCTTCTCTCGCTCTGAAAAGCATTTTGCACGCATAAAAACTTGACAAGTGAATATTTCTGTTCCTTTCAATGCAAACGTGTTATTATGCTTACAAAAGGGTTATTTAAGCATAAACCACCATTTGGGAGTCAATTCCATTAGTTTTGAGCAATATCAACATTGTAAGGTCAGAATCACATTGTTGGCCAAAAAGTGCTTCTCTCGCTCTGAAAAGCATTTTGCACGCATAAAAACTTGACATGTGAATATTTCTGTTCCTGTCAATGGAAACGTGTTATTATGCTTACAAAAGGGTTATTTAAGCATAAACCAACATTTGGGAGTGAATTCCATTTGTTTTGAGCAATATCAACATTGAAAGGTCAGAATCACATTGTTGGTCAAAAAGTGCTTCTCTCGCTCTGAAAAGCATTTTGCACGCATAAAAACTTGACAAGTGAATATTTCTGTTTCTTTCAATTCAAACGTGTTTTTATGCTTACAAAAGGGTTATTTAAGCATAAACCACCAATTGGGAGTGAATTCCATTTGTTTTGAGCAATATCAACATTGTAAGGTCAGAATCACATTGTTGGTCAAAAAGTGCTTCTCTCGCTCTGAAAAGCATTTTGCACGCATAAAATCTTGACAAGTGAATATTTCTGTTTCTTTCAATTCAAACGTGTTTTTATGCTTACCAAAGGGTTATTTAAGCATAAACCACCAATTGGGAGTGAATTCCATTCGTTTTGAGCAATATCAACATTGTAAGGTCAGAATCACATTGTTGGTCAAAAAGTGCTTCTCTCGCTCTGAAAAGCATTTTGCACGCATAAAAACTTGACAAGTGAATATTTCTGTTTCTTTCAATTCAAACGTGTTTTTATGCTTACAAAAGGGTTATTTAAGCATAAACCACCAATTGGGAGTGAATTCCATTCATTTTGAGCAATATCAACATTGTAAGGTCAGAATCACATTGTTGGTCAAAAAGTGCTTCTCTCGCTCTGAAAAGCATTTTGCACGCATAAAAACTTGACAAGTGAATATTTCTGTTCCTTTCAATTCAAACGTGTTATTATGCTTACAAAAGGGTTATTTAAGCATAAACCACCATTTGGGAGTGAATACCATTAGTTTTGAGCAATATCAACATTGAAAGGTCAGAATCACATTGTTGGTCAAAAAGTGCTTCTCTCGCTCTGAAAAGCATTTTGCACGCATAAAAACTTGACAAGTGAATATTTCTGTTCCTTTCAATTCAAACGTGTTTTTATGCTTACAAAAGGGTTATGTAAGCATAAACCACCAATTGGGAGTGAATTCCATTCGTTTTGAGCAATATCAACATTGTAAGCTCAGAATCACATTGTTGGTCAAAAAGTGCTTCTCTCGCTCTGAAAAGCATTTTGCACGCATAAAAACTTGACAAGTGAATATTTCTGTTCCTTTCAATGCAAACGTGTTATTATGCTAACAAAAGGGTTATTTAAGCATAAACCACCATTTGGGAGTGAATTCCATTAGTTTTGAGCAATATCAACATTGTAAGGTCAGAATCACATTGTTGGTCAAAAAGTGCTTCTCTCGCTCTGAAAAGCATTTTGCACGCATAAAAACTTGACATGTGAATATTTCTGTTCCTGTCAATGGAAACGTGTTATTATGCTTACAAAAGGGTTATTTAAGCATAAACCAACATTTGGGAGTGAATTCCATTTGTTTTGAGCAATATCAACATTGAAAGGTCAGAATCACATTGTTGGTCAAAAAGTGCTTCTCTCGCTCTGAAAAGCATTTTGCACGCATAAAAACTTGACAAGTGAATATTTCTGTTTCTTTCAATTCAAACGTGTTTTTATGCTTACAAAAGGGTTATTTAAGCATAAACCACCAATTGGGAGTGAATTCCATTAGTTTTGAGCAATATCAACATTGAAAGGTCAGAATCACATTGTTGGTCAAAAAGTGCTTCTCTCGCTCTGAAAAGCATTTTGCACGCATAAAAACTTGACAAGTGAATATTTCTGTTCCTTTCAATTCAAACGTGTTTTTATGCTTACAAAAGGGTTATGTAAGCATAAACCACCAATTGGGAGTGAATTCCATTCGTTTTGAGCAATATCAACATTGTAAGGTCAGAATCACATTGTTGGTCAAAAAGTGCTTCTCTCGCTCTGAAAAGCATTTTGCACGCATAAAAACTTGACAAGTGAATATTTCTGTTCCTTTCAATGCAAACGTGTTATTATGCTTACAAAAGGGTTATTTAAGCATAAACCACCATTTGGGAGTGAATTCCATTAGTTTTGAGCAATATCAACATTGTAAGGTCAGAATCACATTGTTGGTCAAAAAGTGCTTCTCTCGCTCTGAAAAGCATTTTGCACGCATAAAAACTTGACAAGTGAATATTTCTGTTCCTTTCAATGGAAACGTGTTATTATGCTTACAAAAGGGTTATTTAAGCATAAACCACCAATTGGGAGTGAATTCCATTAGTTTTGAGCAATATCAACATTGAAAGGTCAGAATCACATTGTTGGTCAAAAAGTGCTTCTCTCGCTCTGAAAAGCATTTTGCGCGCATAAAATCTTGACAAGTGAATATTTCTGTTTCTTTCAATTCAAACGTGTTTTTATGCTTACAAAAGGGTTATTTAAGCATAAACCACCAATTGGGAGTGAATTCCATTCGTTTTGAGCAATATCAACATTGTAAGGTCAGAATCACATTGTTGGTCAAAAAGTGCTTCTCTCGCTCTGAAAAGCATTTTGCACGCATAAAAACTTGACAAGTGAATATTTCTGTTCCTTTCAATTCAAACGTGTTATTATGCTTACAAAAGGGTTATTTAAGCATAAACCACCATTTGGGAGTCAATTCCATTAGTTTTGAGCAATATCAACATTGTAAGGTCAGAATCACATTGTTGGTGAAAAAGTGCTTCTCTCGCTCTGAAAAGCATTTTGCACGCATAAAAACTTGACAAGTGAATATTTCTGTTCCTTTCAATGGAAACGTGTTATTATGCTTACAAAAGGGTTATTTAAGCATAAACCACCATTTGGGAGTGAATTCCATTAGTTTTGAGCAATATCAACATTGAAAGGTCAGAATCACATTGTTGGTCAAAAAGTGCTTCTCTCGCTCTGAAAAGCATTTTGCACGCATAAAAACTTGACAAGTGAATATTTCTGTTCCTTTCAATTCAAACGTGTTTTTATGCTTACAAAAGGGTTATGTAAGCATAAACCACCAATTGGGAGTGAATTCCATTCGTTTTGAGCAATATCAACATTGTAAGGTCAGAATCACATTGTTGGTCAAAAAGTGCTTCTCTCGCTCTGAAAAGCATTTTGCACGCATAAAAACTTGACAAGTGAATATTTCTGTTCCTTTCAATGCAAACGTGTTATTATGCTTACAAAAGGGTTATTTAAGCATAAACCACCATTTGGGAGTGAATTCCATTAGTTTTGAGCAATATCAACATTGTAAGGTCAGAATCACATTGTTGGTCAAAAAGTGCTTCTCTCGCTCTGAAAAGCATTTTGCACGCATAAAAACTTGACATGTGAATATTTCTGTTCCTGTCAATGGAAACGTGTTATTATGCTTACAAAAGGGTTATTTAAGCATAAACCAACATTTGGGAGTGAATTCCATTTGTTTTGAGCAATATCAACATTGAAAGGTCAGAATCACATTGTTGGTCAAAAAGTGCTTCTCTCGCTCTGAAAAGCATTTTGCACGCATAAAAACTTGACAAGTGAATATTTCTGTTTCTTTCAATTCAAACGTGTTTTTATGCTTACAAAAGGGTTATTTAAGCATAAACCACCAATTGGGAGTGAATTCCATTTGTTTTGAGCAATATCAACATTGTAAGGTCAGAATCACATTGTTGGTCAAAAAGTGCTTCTCTCGCTCTGAAAAGCATTTTGCACGCATAAAAACTTGACAAGTGAATATTTCTGTTTCTTTCAATTCAAACGTGTTATTATGCTTACAAAAGGGTTATTTAAGCATAAACCACCATTTGGGAGTGAATTCCATTAGTTTTGAGCAATATCAACATTGAAAGGTCAGAATCACATTGTTGGTCAAAAAGTGCTTCTCTCGCTCTGAAAAGCATTTTGCACGCATAAAAACATGACAAGTGAATATTTCTGTTCCTTTCAATGCAAACGTGTTATTATGCTTACAAAAGGGTTATTTAAGCATAAACCACCATTTGGGAGTGAATTCCATTAGTTTTGAGCAATATCAACATTGAAAGGTCAGAATCACATTGTTGGTCAAAAAGTGCTTCTCTCGCTCTGAAAAGCATTTTGCACGCATAAAATCTTGACAAGTGAATATTTCTGTTTCTTTCAATTCAAACGTGTTTTTATGCTTACAAAAGGGTTATTTAAGCATAAACCACCAATTGGGAGTGAATTCCATTCGTTTTGAGCAATATCAACATTGTAAGGTCAGAATCACATTGTTGGTCAAAAAGTGCTTCTCTCGCTCTGAAAAGCATTTTGCACGCATAAAAACTTGACAAGTGAATATTTCTGTTCCTTTCAATGGAAACGTGTTATTATGCTTACAAAAGGGTTATTTAAGCATAAACCACCATTTGGGAGTGAATTCCATTAGTTTTGAGCAATATCAACATTGAAAGGTCAGAATCACATTGTTGGTCAAAAAGTGCTTCTCGCTCTGAAAAGCATTTTGCACGCATAAAAACTTGACAAGTGAATATTTCTGTTTCTTTCAATTCAAACGTGTTTTTATGCTTACAAAAGGGTTATTTAAGCATAAACCACCAATTGGGAGTGAATTCCATTCATTTTGAGCAATATCAACATTGTAAGGTCAGAATCACATTGTTGGTCAAAAAGTGCTTCTCTCGCTCTGAAAAGCATTTTGCACGCATAAAAACTTGACAAGTGAATATTTCTGTTCCTTTCAATTCAAACGTGTTATTATGCTTACAAAAGGGTTATTTAAGCATAAACCACCATTTGGGAGTGAATTCCATTAGTTTTGAGCAATATCAACATTGAAAGGTCAGAATCACATTGTTGGTCAAAAAGTGCTTCTCTCGCTCTGAAAAGCATTTTGCACGCATAAAAACTTGACAAGTGAATATTTCTGTTCCTTTCAATGCAAACGTGTTATTATGCTTACAAAAGGGTTATTTAAGCATAAACCACCATTTGGGAGTGAATTCCATTTGTTTTGAGCAATATCAACATTGAAAGGTCAGAATCACATTGTTGGTCAAAAAGTGCTTCTCTCGCTCTGAAAAGCATTTTGCACGCATAAAATCTTGACAAGTGAATATTTCTGTTTCTTTCAATTCAAACGTGTTTTTATGCTTACAAAAGGGTTATTTAAGCATAAACCACCAATTGGGAGTGAATTCCATTCGTTTTGAGCAATATCAACATTGTAAGGTCAGAATCACATTGTTGGTCAAAAAGTGCTTCTCTCGCTCTGAAAAGCATTTTGCACGCATAAAAACTTGACAAGTGCATATTTCTGTTTCTTTCAATTCAAACGTGTTTTTATGCTTACAAAAGGGTTATTTAAGCATAAACCACCAATTGGGAGTGAATTCCATTCGTTTTGAGCAATATCAACATTGTAAGGTCAGAATCACATTGTTGGTCAAAAAGTGCTTCTCTCGCTCTGAAAAGCATTTTGCACGCATAAAAACATGACAAGTGAATATTTCTGTTCCTTTCAATGCAAACGTGTTATTATGCTTACAAAAGGGTTATTTAAGCATAAACCACCATTTGGGAGTGAATTCCATTAGTTTTGAGCAATATCAACATTGAAAGGTCAGAATCACATTGTTGGTCAAAAAGTGCTTCTCTCGCTCTGAAAAGCATTTTGCGCGCATAAAATCTTGACAAGTGAATATTTCTGTTTCTTTCAATTCAAACGTGTTTTTATGCTTACAAAAGGGTTATTTAAGCATAAACCACCAATTGGGAGTGAATTCCATTCGTTTTGAGCAATATCAACATTGTAAGGTCAGAATCACATTGTTGGTCAAAAAGTGCTTCTCTCGCTCTGAAAAGCATTTTGCACGCATAAAAACTTGACAAGTGAATATTTCTGTTCCTTTCAATTCAAACGTGTTATTATGCTTACAAAAGGGTTATTTAAGCATAAACCACCATTTGGGAGTCAATTCCATTAGTTTTGAACAATATCAACATTGTAAGGTCAGAATCACATTGTTGGTCAAAAAGTGCTTCTCTCGCTCTGAAAAGCATTTTGCACGCATAAAAACTTGACAAGTGAATATTTCTGTTCCTTTCAATGGAAACGTGTTATTATGCTTACAAAAGGGTTATTTAAGCATAAACCACCATTTGGGAGTGAATTCCATTAGTTTTGAGCAATATCAACATTGAAAGGTCAGAATCACATTGTTGGTCAAAAAGTGCTTCTCTCGCTCTGAAAAGCATTTTGCACGCATAAAAACTTGACAAGTGAATATTTCTGTTCCTTTCAATTCAAACGTGTTTTTATGCTTACAAAAGGGTTATGTAAGCATAAACCACCAATTGGGAGTGAATTCCATTCGTTTTGAGCAATATCAACATTGTAAGGTCAGAATCACATTGTTGGTCAAAAAGTGCTTCTCTCGCTCTGAAAAGCATTTTGCACGCATAAAAACTTGACAAGTGAATATTTCTGTTCCTTTCAATGCAAACGTGTTATTATGCTTACAAAAGGGTTATTTAAGCATAAACCACCATTTGGGAGTGAATTCCATTAGTTTTGAGCAATATCAACATTGTAAGGTCAGAATCACATTGTTGGTCAAAAAGTGCTTCTCTCGCTCTGAAAAGCATTTTGCACGCATAAAAACTTGACATGTGAATATTTCTGTTCCTGTCAATGGAAACGTGTTATTATGCTTACAAAAGGGTTATTTAAGCATAAACCAACATTTGGGAGTGAATTCCATTTGTTTTGAGCAATATCAACATTGAAAGGTCAGAATCACATTGTTGGTCAAAAAGTGCTTCTCTCGCTCTGAAAAGCATTTTGCACGCATAAAAACTTGACAAGTGAATATTTCTGTTTCTTTCAATTCAAACCTGTTTTTATGCTTACAAAAGGGTTATTTAAGCATAAACCACCAATTGGGAGTGAATTCCATTCGTTTTGAGCAATATCAACATTGTAAGGTCAGAATCACATTGTTGGTCAAAAAGTGCTTCTCTCGCTCTGAAAAGCATTTTGCACGCATAAAAACTTGACAAGTGAATATTTCTGTTCCTTTCAATTCAAACGTGTTATTATGCTTACAAAAGGGTTATTTAAGCATAAACCACCATTTGGGAGTGAATTCCATTAGTTTTGAGCAATATCAACATTGAAAGGTCAGAATCACATTGTTGGTCAAAAAGTGCTTCTCTCGCTCTGAAAAGCATTTTGCACGCATAAAAACATGACAAGTGAATATTTCTGTTCCTTTCAATGCAAACGTGTTATTATGCTTACAAAAGGGTTATTTAAGCATAAACCACCATTTGGGAGTGAATTCCATTAGTTTTGAGCAATATCAACATTGAAAGGTCAGAATCACATTGTTGGTCAAAAAGTGCTTCTCTCGCTCTGAAAAGCATTTTGCACGCATAAAATCTTGACAAGTGAATATTTCTGTTTCTTTCAATTCAAACGTGTTTTAATGCTTACAAAAGGGTTATTTAAGCATAAACCACCATTTGGGAGTGAATTCCATTAGTTTTGAGCAATATCAACATTGAAAGGTCAGAATCACATTGTTGGTCAAAAAGTGCTTCTCTCGCTCTGAAAAGCATTTTGCACGCATAAAAACTTGACAAGTGAATATTTCTGTTCCTTTCAATGGAAACGTGTTATTATGCTTACAAAAGGGTTATTTAAGCATAAACCACCATTTGGGAGTGAATTCCATTAGTTTTGAGCAATATCAACATTGAAAGGTCAGAATCACATTGTTGGTCAAAAAGTGCTTCTCTCGCTCTGAAAAGCATTTTGCACGCATAAAAACTTGACAAGTGAATATTTCTGTTCCTTTCAATTCAAACGTGTTTTTATGCTTACAAAAGGGTTATGTAAGCATAAACCACCAATTGGGAGTGAATTCCATTCGTTTTGAGCAATATCAACATTGTAAGGTCAGAATCACATTGTTGGTCAAAAAGTGCTTCTCTCGCTCTGAAAAGCATTTTGCACGCATAAAAACTTGACAAGTGAATATTTCTGTTCCTTTCAATGCAAACGTGTTATTATGCTTACAAAAGGGTTATTTAAGCATAAACCACCATTTGGGAGTGAATTCCATTAGTTTTGAGCAATATCAACATTGTAAGGTCAGAATCACATTGTTGGTCAAAAAGTGCTTCTCTCGCTCTGAAAAGCATTTTGCACGCATAAAAACTTGACATGTGAATATTTCTGTTCCTGTCAATGGAAACGTGTTATTATGCTTACAAAAGGGTTATTTAAGCATAAACCAACATTTGGGAGTGAATTCCATTTGTTTTGAGCAATATCAACATTGAAAGGTCAGAATCACATTGTTGGTCAAAAAGTGCTTCTCTCGCTCTGAAAAGCATTTTGCACGCATAAAAACTTGACAAGTGAATATTTCTGTTTCTTTCAATTCAAACCTGTTTTATGCTTACAAAAGGGTTATTTAAGCATAAACCACCAATTGGGAGTGAATTCCATTCGTTTTGAGCAATATCAACATTGTAAGGTCAGAATCACATTGTTGGTCAAAAAGTGCTTCTCTCGCTCTGAAAAGCATTTTGCACGCATAAAAACTTGACAAGTGAATATTTCTGTTCCTTTCAATTCAAACGTGTTATTATGCTTACAAAAGGGTTATTTAAGCATAAACCACCATTTGGGAGTGAATTCCATTAGTTTTGAGCAATATCAACATTGAAAGGTCAGAATCACATTGTTGGTCAAAAAGTGCTTCTCTCGCTCTGAAAAGCATTTTGCACGCATAAAAACATGACAAGTGAATATTTCTGTTCCTTTCAATGCAAACGTGTTATTATGCTTACAAAAGGGTTATTTAAGCATAAACCACCATTTGGGAGTGAATTCCATTAGTTTTGAGCAATATCAACATTGAAAGGTCAGAATCACATTGTTGGTCAAAAAGTGCTTCTCTCGCTCTGAAAAGCATTTTGCACGCATAAAATCTTGACAAGTGAATATTTCTGTTTCTTTCAATTCAAACGTGTTTTTATGCTTACAAAAGGGTTATTTAAGCATAAACCACCAATTGGGAGTGAATTCCATTCGTTTTGAGCAATATCAACATTGTAAGGTCAGAATCACATTGTTGGTCAAAAAGTGCTTCTCTCGCTCTGAAAAGCATTTTGCACGCATAAAAACTTGACAAGTGAATATTTCTGTTTCTTTCAATTCAAACGTGTTTTTATGCTTACAAAAGGGTTATTTAAGCATAAACCACCAATTGGGAGTGAATTCCATTCATTTTGAGCAATATCAACATTGTAAGGTCAGAATCACATTGTTGGTCAAAAAGTGCTTCTCTCGCTCTGAAAAGCATTTTGCACGCATAAAAACTTGACAAGTGAATATTTCTGTTCCTTTCAATTCAAACGTGTTATTATGCTTACAAAAGGGTTATTTAAGCATAAACCACCATTTGGGAGTGAATTCCATTTGTTTTGAGCAATATCAACATTGAAAGGTCAGAATCACATTGTTGGTCAAAAAGTGCTTCTCTCGCTCTGAAAAGCATTTTGCACGCATAAAAACTTGACAAGTGAATATTTCTGTTTCTTTCAATTCAAACGTGTTTTTATGCTTACAAAAGGGTTATTTAAGCATAAACCACCAATTGGGAGTGAATTCCATTCGTTTTGAGCAATATCAACATTGTAAGGTCAGAATCACATTGTTGGTCAAAAAGTGCTTCTCTCGCTCTGAAAAGCATTTTGCACACATAAAAACTTGACAAGTGAATATTTCTGTTTCTTTCAATTCAAACGTGTTTTTATGCTTACAAAAGGGTTATTTAAGCATAAACCACCAATTGGGAGTGAATTCCATTCATTTTGAGCAATATCAACATTGTAAGGTCAGAATCACATTGTTGGTCAAAAAGTGCTTCTCTCGCTCTGAAAAGCATTTTGCACGCATAAAAACTTGACAAGTGAATATTTCTGTTCCTTTCAATTCAAACGTGTTATTATGCTTACAAAAGGGTTATTTAAGCATAAACCACCATTTGGGAGTGAATTCCATTAGTTTTGAGCAATATCAACATTGAAAGGTCAGAATCACATTGTTGGTCAAATAGTGCTTCTCTCGCTCTGAAAAGCATTTTGCACGCATAAAAACTTGACAAGTGAATATTTCCGTTCCTTTCAATTCAAACGTGTTTTTATGCTTACAAAAGGGTTATGTAAGCATAAACCACCAATTGGGAGTGTATTCCATTCGTTTTGAGCAATATCAACATTGTAAGGTCAGAATCACATTGTTGGTCAAAAAGTGCTTCTCTCGCTCTGAAAAGCATTTTGCACGCATAAAAACTTGACAAGTGAATATTTCTGTTCCTTTCAATGCAAACGTGTTATTATGCTTACAAAAGGGTTATTTAAGCATAAACCACCATTTGGGAGTGAATTCCATTAGTTTTGAGCAATATCAACATTGTAAGGTCAGAATCACATTGTTGGTCAAAAAGTGCTTCTCTCGCTCTGAAAAGCATTTTGCACGCATAAAAACTTGACATGTGAATATTTCTGTTCCTGTCAATGGAAACGTGTTATTATGCTTACAAAAGGGTTATTTAAGCATAAACCAACATTTGGGAGTGAATTCCATTTGTTTTGAGCAATATCAACATTGAAAGGTCAGAATCACATTGTTGGTCAAAAAGTGCTTCTCTCGCTCTGAAAAGCATTTTGCACGCATAAAAACTTGACAAGTGAATATTTCTGTTTCTTTCAATTCAAACGTGTTTTTATGCTTACGAAAGGGTTATTTAAGCATAAACCACCAATTGGGAGTGAATTCCATTCGTTTTGAGCAATATCAACATTGTAAGGTCAGAATCACATTGTTGGTCAAAAAGTGCTTCTCTCGCTCTGAAAAGCATTTTGCACGCATAAAAACATGACAAGTGAATATTTCTGTTCCTTTCAATGCAAACGTGTTATTATGCTTACAAAAGGGTTATTTAAGCATAAACCACCATTTGGGAGTGAATTCCATTAGTTTTGAGCAATATCAACATTGAAAGGTCAGAATCACATTGTTGGTCAAAAAGTGCTTCTCTCGCTCTGAAAAGCATTTTGCACGCATAAAATCTTGACAAGTGAATATTTCTGTTTCTTTCAATTCAAACGTGTTTTTATGCTTACAAAAGGGTTATTTAAGCATAAACCACCAATTGGGAGTGAATTCCATTCGTTTTGAGCAATATCAACATTGTAAGGTCAGAATCACATTGTTGGTCAAAAAGTGCTTCTCTCGCTCTGAAAAGCATTTTGCACGCATAAAAACTTGACAAGTGAATATTTCTGTTCCTTTCAATTCAAACGTGTTATTATGCTTACAAAAGGGTTATTTAAGCATAAACCACCATTTGGGAGTCAATTCCATTAGTTTTGAGCAATATCAACATTGTAAGGTCAGAATCACATTGTTGGTCAAAAAGTGCTTCTCTCACTCTGAAAAGCATTTTGCACGCATAAAAACTTGACAAGTGAATATTTCTGTTCCTTTCAATGGAAACGTGTTATTATGCTTACAAAAGGGTTATTTAAGCATAAACCACCATTTGGGAGTGAATTCCATTAGTTTTGAGCAATATCAACATTGAAAGGTCAGAATCACATTGTTGGTCAAAAAGTGCTTCTCTCGCTCTGAAAAGCATTTTGCACGCATAAAAACTTGACAAGTGAATATTTCTGTTTCTTTCAATTCAAACGTGTTTTTATGCTTACAAAAGGGTTATTTAAGCATAAACCACCAATTGGGAGTGAATTCCATTCATTTTGAGCAATATCAACATTGTAAGGTCAGAATCACATTGTTGGTCAAAAAGTGCTTCTCTCGCTCTGAAAAGCATTTTGAACGCATAAAAACTTGACAAGTGAATATTTCTGTTCCTTTCAATGGAAACGTGTTATTATGCTTACAAAAGGGTTATTTAAGCATAAACCACCATTTGGGAGTGAATTCCATTAGTTTTGAGCAATATCAACATTGAAAGGTCAGAATCACATTGTTGGTCAAAAAGTGCTTCTCTCGCTCTGAAAAGCATTTTGCACGCATAAAAACTTGACAAGTGAATATTTCTGTTCCTTTCAATTCAAACGTGTTATTATGCTTACAAAAGGGTTATTTAAGCATAAACCACCATTTGGGAGTGAATTCCATTAGTTTTGAGCAATATCAACATTGAAAGGTCAGAATCACATTGTTGGTCAAAAAGTGCTTCTCTCGCTCTGAAAAGCATTTTGCACGCATAAAAACTTGACAAGTGAATATTTCTGTTCCTTTCAATTCAAACGTGTTATTATGCTTACAAAAGGGTTATTTAAGCATAAACCACCATTTGGGAGTGAATTCCATTAGTTTTGAGCAATATCAACATTGAAAGGTCAGAATCACATTGTTGGTCAAAAAGTGCTTCTCTCGCTCTGAAAAGCATTTTGCACGCATAAAAACTTGACAAGTGAATATTTCTGTTCCTTTCAATTCAAACGTGTTTTTATGCTTACAAAAGGGTTATTTAAGCATAAACCACCAATTGGGAGGGAATTCCATCGTTTTGAGCAATATCAACATTGTAAGGTCAGAATCACATTGTTGGTCAAAAAGTGCTTCTCTCGCTCTGAAAAGCATTTTGCACGCATAAAAACATGACAAGTGAATATTTCTGTTCCTTTCAATGCAAACGTGTTATTATGCTTACAAAAGGGTTATTTAAGCATAAACCACCATTTGGGAGTGAATTCCATTATTTTTGAGCAATATCAACATTGAAAGGTCAGAATCACATTGTTGGTCAAAAAGTGCTTCTCTCGCTCTGAAAAGCATTTTGCACGCATAAAAACTTGACAAGTGAATATTTCTGTTTCTTTCAATTCAAACGTGTTTTTATGCTTACAAAAGGGTTATTTAAGCATAAACCACCAATTGGGAGTGAATTCCATTCGTTTTGAGCAATATCAACATTGTAAGGTCAGAATCACATTGTTGGTCAAAAAGTGCTTCTCTCGCTCTGAAAAGCATTTTGCACGCATAAAAACTTGACAAGTGAATATTTCTGTTCCTTTCAATGGAAACGTGTTATTATGCTTACAAAAGGGTTATTTAAGCATAAACCACCATTTGGGAGTGAATTCCATTAGTTTTGAGCAATATCAACATTGAAAGGTCAGAATCACATTGTTGGTCAAAAAGTGCTTCTCTCGCTCTGAAAAGCATTTTGCACGCATAAAAACTTGACAAGTGAATATTTCTGTTCCTTTCAATTCAAACGTGTTATTATGCTTACAAAAGGGTTATTTAAGCATAAACCACCATTTGGGAGTGAATTCCATTAGTTTTGAGCAATATCAACATTGAAAGGTCAGAATCACATTGTTGGTCAAAAAGTGCTTCTCTCGCTCTGAAAAGCATTTTGCACGCATAAAAACTTGACAAGTGAATATTTCTGTTCCTTTCAATTCAAACGTGTTATTATGCTTACAAAAGGGTTATTTAAGCATAAACCACCATTTGGGAGTGAATTCCATTAGTTTTGAGCAATATCAACATTGAAAGGTCAGAATCACATTGTTGGTCAAAAAGTGCTTCTCTCGCTCTGAAAAGCATTTTGCACGCATAAAAACTTGACAAGTGAATATTTCTGTTCCTTTCAATTCAAACGTGTTTTTATGCTTACAAAAGGGTTATTTAAGCATAAACCACCAATTGGGAGTGAATTCCATCGTTTTGAGCAATATCAACATTGTAAGGTCAGAATCACATTGTTGGTCAAAAAGTGCTTCTCTCGCTCTGAAAAGCATTTTGCACGCATAAAAACATGACAAGTGAATATTTCTGTTCCTTTCAATGCAAACGTGTTATTATGTTTACAAAAGGGTTATTTAAGCATAAACCACCATTTGGGAGTGAATTCCATTAGTTTTGAGCAATATCAACATTGTAAGGTCAGAATCACATTGTTGGTCAAAAAGTGCTTCTCTCGCTCTGAAAAGCATTTTGCACGCATAAAAACTTGACATGTGAATATTTCTGTTCCTGTCAATGGAAACGTGTCATTATGCTTACAAAAGGGTTATTTAAGCATAAACCACCAATTGGGAGTGAATTCCATTCGTTTTGAGCAATATCAACATTGAAAGGTCAGAATCACATTGTTGGTCAAAAAGTGCTTCTCTCGCTCTGAAAAGCATTTTGCACGCATAAAAACATGACAAGTAAATATTTCTATTCCTTTCAATGCAAACGTGTTATTATGCTTACAAAATGGTTATTTAAGCATAAACCACCATTTGGGAGTGAATTCCATTAGTTTTGAGCAATATCAACATTGAAAGGTCAGAATCACATTGTTGGTCAAAAAGTGCTTCTCTCGCTCTGAAAAGCATTTTGCACGCATAAAATCTTGACAAGTGAATATTTCTGTTTCTTTCAATTCAAACGTGTTTTTATGCTTACAAAAGGGTTATTTAAGCATAAACCACCAATTGGGAGTGAATTCCATTCGTTTTGAGCAATATCAACATTGTAAGGTCAGAATCACATTGTTGGTCAAAAAGTGCTTCTCTCGCTCTGAAAAGCATTTTGAACGCATAAAAACTTGACAAGTGAATATTTCTGTTCCTTTCAATTCAAACGTGTTATTATGCTTACAAAAGGGTTATTTAAGCATAAACCACCATTTGGGAGTCAATTCCATTAGTTTTGAGCAATATCAACATTGTAAGGTCAGAATCACATTGTTGGTCAAAAAGTGCTTCTCTCGCTCTGAAAAGCATTTTGCACGCATAAAAACTTGACAAGTGAATATTTCTGTTCCTTTCAATGGAAACGTGTTATTATGCTTACAAAAGGGTTATTTAAGCATAAACCACCATTTGGGAGTGAATTCCATTAGTTTTGAGCAATATCAACATTGAAAGGTCATAATCACATTGTTGGTCAAAAAGTGCTTCTCTCGCTCTGAAAAGCATTTTGCACGCATAAAAACTTGACAAGTGAATATTTCTGTTTCTTTCAATTCAAACGTGTTTTTATGCTTACAAAAGGGTTATTTAAGCATAAACCACCAATTGGGAGTGAATTCCATTCATTTTGAGCAATATCAACATTGTAAGGTCAGAATCACATTGTTGGTCAAAAAGTGCTTCTCTCGCTCTGAAAAGCATTTTGCACGCATAAAAACTTGACAAGTGAATATTTCTGTTCCTTTCAATTCAAACGTGTTATTATGCTTACAAAAGGGTTATTTAAGCATAAACCACCATTTGGGAGTGAAT
Organism: Pollachius pollachius; assembly: GCF_949987615.1. Classification (NCBI taxonomy): domain Eukaryota; kingdom Metazoa; phylum Chordata; class Actinopteri; order Gadiformes; family Gadidae; genus Pollachius; species Pollachius pollachius. The sequence goes on from NC_136935.1 coordinate 24,680,232, forward strand.
TCCATTAGTTTTGAGCAATATCAACATTGAAAGGTCAGAATCACATTGTTGGTCAAAAAGTGCTTCTCTCGCTCTGAAAAGCATTTTGCACGCATAAAAACTTGACAAGTGAATATTTCTGTTCCATTCAATTCAAACGTGTTTTTATGCTTACAAAAGGGTTATGTAAGCATAAACCACCAATTGGGAGTGAATTCCATTCGTTTTGAGCAATATCAACATTGTAAGGTCAGAATCACATTGTTGGTCAAAAAGTGCTTCTCTCGCTCTGAAAAGCATTTTGCACGCATAAAAACTTGACAAGTGAATATTTCTGTTCCTTTCAATGCAAACGTGTTATTATGCTTACAAAAGGGTTATTTAAGCATAAACCACCATTTGGGAGTGAATTCCATTAGTTTTGAGCAATATCAACATTGTAAGGTCAGAATCACATTGTTGGTCAAAAAGTGCTTCTCTCGCTCTGAAAAGCATTTTGCACGCATAAAAACTTGACATGTGAATATTTCTGTTCCTGTCAATGGAAACGTGCTATTATGCTTACAAAAGGGTTATTTAAGCATAAACCAACATTTGGGAGTGAATTCCATTTGTTTTGAGCAATATCAACATTGAAAGGTCAGAATCACATTGTTGGTCAAAAAGTGCTTCTCTCGCTCTGAAAAGCATTTTGCACGCATAAAAACTTGACAAGTGAATATTTCTGTTTCTTTCAATTCAAACGTGTTTTTATGCTTACAAAAGGGTTATTTAAGCATAAACCACCAATTGGGAGTGAATTCCATTCGTTTTGAGCAATATCAACATTGTAAGGTCAGAATCACATTGTTGGTCAAAAAGTGCTTCTCTCGCTCTGAAAAGCATTTTGCACTTATAAAAACATGACAAGTGAATATTTCTGTTCCTTTCAATGCAAACGTGTTATTATGCTTACAAAAGGGTTATTTAAGCATAAACCACCATTTGGGAGTGAATTCCATTAGTTTTGAGCAATATCAACATTGAAAGGTCAGAATCACATTGTTGGTCAAAAAGTGCTTCTCTCGCTCTGAAAAGCATTTTGCACGCATAAAATCTTGACAAGTGAATATTTCTGTTTCTTTCAATTCAAACGTGTTTTTATGCTTACAAAAGGGTTATTTAAGCATAAACCACCAATTGGGAGTGAATTCCATTCGTTTTGAGCAATATCAACATTGTAAGGTCAGAATCACATTGTTGGTCAAAAAGTGCTTCTCTCGCTCTGAAAAGCATTTTGCACGCATAAAAACTTGACAAGTGAATATTTCTGTTCCTTTCAATGGAAACGTGTTATTATGCTTACAAAAGGGTTATTTAAGCATAAACCACCATTTGGGAGTGAATTCCATTAGTTTTGAGCAATATCAAGATTGAAAGGTCAGAATCACATTGTTGGTCAAAAAGTGCTTCTCTCGCTCTGAAAAGCATTTTGCACGCATAAAAACTTGACAAGTGAATATTTCTGTTCCTTTCAATTCAAACGTGTTTTTATGCTTACAAAATGGTTATGTAAGCATAAACCACCAATTGGGAGTTCATTCCATTCGTTTTGAGCAATATCAACATTGTAAGGTCAGAATCACATTGTTGGTCAAAAAGTGCTTCTCTCGCTCTGAAAAGCATTTTGCACGCATAAAAACTTGACAAGTGAATATTTCTGTTCCTTTCAATGCAAACGTGTTATTATGCTTACAAAAGGGTTATTTAAGCATAAACCAACATTTGGGAGTGAATTCCATTAGTTTTGAGCAATATCAACATTGAAAGGTCAGAATCACATTGTTGGTCAAAAAGTGCTTCTCTCGCTCTGAAAAGCATTTTGCACGCATAAAAACTTGACAAGTGAATATTTCTGTTCCTTTCAATTCAAACGTGTTTTTATGCTTACAAAAGGGTTATGTAAGCATAAACCACCAATTGGGAGTGAATTCCATTCGTTTTGAGCAATATCAACATTGTAAGGTCAGAATCACATTGTTGGTCAAAAAGTGCTTCTCTCGCTCTGAAAAGCATTTTGCACGCATAAAAACTTGACAAGTGAATATTTCTGTTCCTTTCAATGCAAACGTGTTATTATGCTTACAAAAGGGTTATTTAAGCATAAACCACCATTTGGGAGTGAATTCCATTAGTTTTGAGCAATATCAACATTGTAAGGTCAGAATCACATTGTTGGTCAAAAAGTGCTTCTCTCGCTCTGAAAAGCATTTTGCATGCATAAAAACTTGACATGTGAATATTTCTGTTCCTGTCAATGGAAACGTGCTATTATGCTTACAAAAGGGTTATTTAAGCATAAACCAACATTTGGGAGTGAATTCCATTTGTTTTGAGCAATATCAACATTGAAAGGTCAGAATCACATTGTTGGTCAAAAAGTGCTTCTCTCGCTCTGAAAAGCATTTTGCACGCATAAAAACTTGACAAGTGAATATTTCTGTTTCTTTCAATTCAAACGTGTTTTTATGCTTACAAAAGGGTTATTTAAGCATAAACCACCAATTGGGAGTGAATTCCATTCGTTTTGAGCAATATCAACATTGTAAGGTCAGAATCACATTGTTGGTCAAAAAGTGCTTCTCTCGCTCTGAAAAGCATTTTGCACTTATAAAAACATGACAAGTGAATATTTCTGTTCCTTTCAATGCAAACGTGTTATTATGCTTACAAAAGGGTTATTTAAGCATAAACCACCATTTGGGAGTCAATTCCATTAGTTTTGAGCAATATCAACATTGAAAGGTCAGAATCACATTGTTGGTCAAAAAGTGCTTCTCTCGCTCTGAAAAGCATTTTGCACTCATAAAATCTTGACAAGTGAATGTTTCTGTTTCTTTCAATTCAAACGTGTTTTTATGCTTACAAAAGGGTTATTTAAGCATAAACCACCAATTGGGAGTGAATTCCATTCGTTTTGAGCAATATCAACATTGTAAGGTCAGAATTACATTGTTGGTCAAAAAGTGCTTCTCTCGCTCTGAAAAGCATTTTGCACGCATAAAAACTTGACAAGTGAATATTTCTGTTCCTTTCAACTCAAACGTGTTATTATGCTTACAAAAGGGTTATTTAAGCATAAACCACCATTTGGGAGTCAATTCCATTAGTTTTGAGCAATATCAACATTGTAAGGTCAGAATCACATTGTTGGTCAAAAAGTGCTTCTCTCGCTCTGAAAAGCATTTTGCACGCATAAAAACTTGACAAGTGAATATTTCTGTTCCTTTCAATGGAAACGTGTTATTATGCTTACAAAAGGGTTATTTAAGCATAAACCACCATTTGGGAGTGAATTCCATTAGTTTTGAGCAATATCAACATTGAAAGGTCAGAATCACATTGTTGGTCAAAAAGTGCTTCTCTCGCTCTGAAAAGCATTTTGCACGCATAAAAACTTGACAAGTGAATATTTCTGTTCCTTTCAATTCAAACGTGTTTTTATGCTTACAAAATGGTTATGTAAGCATAAACCACCAATTGGGAGTTCATTCCATTCGTTTTGAGCAATATCAACATTGTAAGGTCAGAATCACATTGTTGGTCAAAAAGTGCTTCTCTCGCTCTGAAAAGCATTTTGCACGCATAAAAACTTGACAAGTGAATATTTCTGTTCCTTTCAATGCAAACGTGTTATTATGCTTACAAAAGGGTTATTTAAGCATAAACCAACATTTGGGAGTGAATTCCATTAGTTTTGAGCAATATCAACATTGAAAGGTCAGAATCACATTGTTGGTCAAAAAGTGCTTCTCTCGCTCTGAAAAGCATTTTGCACGCATAAAAACTTGACAAGTGAATATTTCTGTTCCTTTCAATTCAAACGTGTTTTTATGCTTACAAAAGGGTTATGTAAGCATAAACCACCAATTGGGAGTGAATTCCATTCGTTTTGAGCAATATCAACATTGTAAGGTCAGAATCACATTGTTGGTCAAAAAGTGCTTCTCTCGCTCTGAAAAGCATTTTGCACGCATAAAAACTTGACAAGTGAATATTTCTGTTCCTTTCAATGCAAACGTGTTATTATGCTTACAAAAGGGTTATTTAAGCATAAACCACCATTTGGGAGTGAATTCCATTAGTTTTGAGCAATATCAACATTGTAAGGTCAGAATCACATTGTTGGTCAAAAAGTGCTTCTCTCGCTCTGAAAAGCATTTTGCACGCATAAAAACTTGACATGTGAATATTTCTGTTCCTGTCAATGGAAACGTGCTATTATGCTTACAAAAGGGTTATTTAAGCATAAACCAACATTTGGGAGTGAATTCCATTTGTTTTGAGCAATATCAACATTGAAAGGTCAGAATCACATTGTTGGTCAAAAAGTGCTTCTCTCGCTCTGAAAAGCATTTTGCACGCATAAAAACTTGACAAGTGAATATTTCTGTTTCTTTCAATTCAAACGTGTTTTTATGCTTACAAAAGGGTTATTTAAGCATAAACCACCAATTGGGAGTGAATTCCATTCGTTTTGAGCAATATCAACATTGTAAGGTCAGAATCACATTGTTGGTCAAAAAGTGCTTCTCTCGCTCTGAAAAGCATTTTGCACTTATAAAAACATGACAAGTGAATATTTCTGTTCCTTTCAATGCAAACGTGTTATTATGCTTACAAAAGGGTTATTTAAGCATAAACCACCATTTGGGAGTCAATTCCATTAGTTTTGAGCAATATCAACATTGAAAGGTCAGAATCACATTGTTGGTCAAAAAGTGCTTCTCTCGCTCTGAAAAGCATTTTGCACGCATAAAATCTTGACAAGTGAATGTTTCTGTTTCTTTCAATTCAAACGTGTTTTTATGCTTACAAAAGGGTTATTTAAGCATAAACCACCAATTGGGAGTGAATTCCATTCGTTTTGAGCAATATCAACATTGTAAGGTCAGAATTACATTGTTGGTCAAAAAGTGCTTCTCTCGCTCTGAAAAGCATTTTGCACGCATAAAAACTTGACAAGTGAATATTTCTGTTCCTTTCAACTCAAACGTGTTATTATGCTTACAAAAGGGTTATTTAAGCATAAACCACCATTTGGGAGTCAATTCCATTAGTTTTGAGCAATATCAACATTGTAAGGTCAGAATCACATTGTTGGTCAAAAAGTGCTTCTCTCGCTCTGAAAAGCATTTTGCACGCATAAAAACTTGACAAGTGAATATTTCTGTTCCTTTCAATGGAAACGTGTTATTATGCTTACAAAAGGGTTATTTAAGCATAAACCACCATTTGGGAGTGAATTCCATTAGTTTTGAGCAATATCAACATTGAAAGGTCAGAATCACATTGTTGGTCAAAAAGTGCTTCTCTCGCTCTGAAAAGCATTTTGCACGCATAAAAACTTGACAAGTGAATATTTCTGTTCCTTTCAATTCAAACGTTTGTTTATGCTTACAAAAGGGTTATGTAAGCATAAACCACCAATTGGGAGTGAATTCCATTCGTTTTGAGCAATATCAACATTGTAAGGTCAGAATCACATTGTTGGTCAAAAAGTGCTTCTCTCGCTCTGAAAAGCATTTTGCACGCATAAAAACTTGACAAGTGAATATTTCTGTTCCTTTCAATGCAAACGTGTTATTATGCTTACAAAAGGGTTATTTAAGCATAAACCACCATTTGGGAGTGAATTCCATTAGTTTTGAGCAATATCAACATTGAAAGGTCAGAATCACATTGTTGGTCAAAAAGTGCTTCTCTCGCTATGAAAACCATTTTGCACGCATAAAAACTTGACAAGTGAATATTTCTGTTCCTTTCAATTCAAACGTGTTTTTATGCTTACAAAAGGGTTATGTAAGCATAAACCACCAATTGGGAGTGAATTCCATTCGTTTTGAGCAATATCAACATTGTAAGGTCAGAATCACATTGTTGGTCAAAAAGTGCTTCTCTCGCTCTGAAAAGCATTTTGCACGCATAAAATCTTGACAAGTGAATATTTCTGTTTCTTTCAATTCAAACGTGTTTTTATGCTTACAAAAGGGTTATTTAAGCATAAACCACCAATTGGGAGTGAATTCCATTCGTTTTGAGCAATATCAACATTGTAAGGTCAGAATCACATTGTTGGTCAAAAAGTGCTTCTCTCGCTCTGAAAACCATTTTGCACGCATAAAAACTTGACAAGTGAATATTTCTGTTCCTTTCAATTCAAACGTGTTATTATGCTTACAAAAGGGTTATTTAAGCATAAACCACCATTTGGGAGTCAATTCCATTAGTTTTGAGCAATATCAACATTGTAAGGTCAGAATCACATTGTTGGTCAAAAAGTGCTTCTCTCGCTCTGAAAAGCATTTTGCACGCATAAAAACTTGACAAGTGAATATTTCTGTTCCTTTCAATGGAAACGTGTTATTATGCTTACAAAAGGGTTATTTAAGCATAAACCACCATTTGGGAGTGAATTCCATTAGTTTTGAGCAATATCAACATTGTAGGGTAAAAATCACATTGTTGGTCAAAAAGTGGTTCTCTCGCTCTGAAAAGCATTTTGCACACATAAAAATTTGACATGTGAATATTTCTGTTTCTTTCAATGGAAACGTGTTATTATGCTTACAAAAGGGTTATTTAAGCATAAACCACCATTTGGGAGTGAATTCCATTAGTTTTGAGCAACATCAAAATTGAAAGGTCAGAATCACATTGTTGGTCAAAAAGTGCTTCTCTCGCTCTGAAAAGCATTTTGCACACATAAAAACTTGACATGTGAATATTTCTGTTACTTTCAATGGAAACGTGTTATTATGCATACAAAAGGGTTATTTAAGCATAAACCACCATTTGGGAGTGAATTCCATTAGTTTTGAGCAATATCAACATTGAAAGGTCAGAATCACATTGTTGGTCAAAAAGTGCTTCTCTCGCTCTGAAAAGCATTTTGCACGCATAAAAACTTGACAAGTGAATATTTCTGTTCCTTTCAATGGAAACGTGTTATTATGCTTACAAAAGGGTTATTTAAGCATAAACCACCATTTGGGAGTGAATTCCATTAGTTTTGAGCAATATCAACATTGAAAGGTCAGAATCACATTGTTGGTCAAAAAGTGCTTCTCTCGCTCTGAAAAGCATTTTGCACGCATAAAAACTTGACAAGTGAATATTTCTGTTCCTTTCAATTCAAACGTGTTTTTATGCTTACAAAATGGTTATGTAAGCATAAACCACCAATTGGGAGTTCATTCCATTCGTTTTGAGCAATATCAACATTGTAAGGTCAGAATCACATTGTTGGTCAAAAAGTGCTTCTCTCGCTCTGAAAAGCATTTTGCACGCATAAAAACTTGACAAGTGAATATTTCTGTTCCTTTCAATGCAAACGTGTTATTATGCTTACAAAAGGGTTATTTAAGCATAAACCAACATTTGGGAGTGAATTCCATTAGTTTTGAGCAATATCAACATTGAAAGGTCAGAATCACATTGTTGGTCAAAAAGTGCTTCTCTCGCTCTGAAAAGCATTTTGCACGCATAAAAACTTGACAAGTGAATATTTCTGTTCCTTTCAATTCAAACGTGTTTTTATGCTTACAAAAGGGTTATGTAAGCATAAACCACCAATTGGGAGTGAATTCCATTCGTTTTGAGCAATATCAACATTGTAAGGTCAGAATCACATTGTTGGTCAAAAAGTGCTTCTCTCGCTCTGAAAAGCATTTTGCACGCATAAAAACTTGACAAGTGAATATTTCTGTTCCTTTCAATGCAAACGTGTTATTATGCTTACAAAAGGGTTATTTAAGCATAAACCACCATTTGGGAGTGAATTCCATTAGTTTTGAGCAATATCAACATTGTAAGGTCAGAATCACATTGTTGGTCAAAAAGTGCTTCTCTCGCTCTGAAAAGCATTTTGCACGCATAAAAACTTGACATGTGAATATTTCTGTTCCTGTCAATGGAAACGTGCTATTATGCTTACAAAAGGGTTATTTAAGCATAAACCAACATTTGGGAGTGAATTCCATTTGTTTTGAGCAATATCAACATTGAAAGGTCAGAATCACATTGTTGGTCAAAAAGTGCTTCTCTCGCTCTGAAAAGCATTTTGCACGCATAAAAACTTGACAAGTGAATATTTCTGTTTCTTTCAATTCAAACGTGTTTTTATGCTTACAAAAGGGTTATTTAAGCATAAACCACCAATTGGGAGTGAATTCCATTCGTTTTGAGCAATATCAACATTGTAAGGTCAGAATCACATTGTTGGTCAAAAAGTGCTTCTCTCGCTCTGAAAAGCATTTTGCACTTATAAAAACATGACAAGTGAATATTTCTGTTCCTTTCAATGCAAACGTGTTATTATGCTTACAAAAGGGTTATTTAAGCATAAACCACCATTTGGGAGTCAATTCCATTAGTTTTGAGCAATATCAACATTGAAAGGTCAGAATCACATTGTTGGTCAAAAAGTGCTTCTCTCGCTCTGAAAAGCATTTTGCACGCATAAAATCTTGACAAGTGAATGTTTCTGTTTCTTTCAATTCAAACGTGTTTTTATGCTTACAAAAGGGTTATTTAAGCATAAACCACCAATTGGGAGTGAATTCCATTCGTTTTGAGCAATATCAACATTGTAAGGTCAGAATTACATTGTTGGTCAAAAAGTGCTTCTCTCGCTCTGAAAAGCATTTTGCACGCATAAAAACTTGACAAGTGAATATTTCTGTTCCTTTCAACTCAAACGTGTTATTATGCTTACAAAAGGGTTATTTAAGCATAAACCACCATTTGGGAGTCAATTCCATTAGTTTTGAGCAATATCAACATTGTAAGGTCAGAATCACATTGTTGGTCAAAAAGTGCTTCTCTCGCTCTGAAAAGCATTTTGCACGCATAAAAACTTGACAAGTGAATATTTCTGTTCCTTTCAATGGAAACGTGTTATTATGCTTACAAAAGGGTTATTTAAGCATAAACCACCATTTGGGAGTGAATTCCATTAGTTTTGAGCAATATCAACATTGAAAGGTCAGAATCACATTGTTGGTCAAAAAGTGCTTCTCTCGCTCTGAAAAGCATTTTGCACGCATAAAAACTTGACAAGTGAATATTTCTGTTCCTTTCAATTCAAACGTTTGTTTATGCTTACAAAAGGGTTATGTAAGCATAAACCACCAATTGGGAGTGAATTCCATTCGTTTTGAGCAATATCAACATTGTAAGGTCAGAATCACATTGTTGGTCAAAAAGTGCTTCTCTCGCTCTGAAAAGCATTTTGCACGCATAAAAACTTGACAAGTGAATATTTCTGTTCCTTTCAATGCAAACGTGTTATTATGCTTACAAAAGGGTTATTTAAGCATAAACCACCATTTGGGAGTGAATTCCATTAGTTTTGAGCAATATCAACATTGAAAGGTCAGAATCACATTGTTGGTCAAAAAGTGCTTCTCTCGCTATGAAAACCATTTTGCACGCATAAAAACTTGACAAGTGAATATTTCTGTTCCTTTCAATTCAAACGTGTTTTTATGCTTACAAAAGGGTTATGTAAGCATAAACCACCAATTGGGAGTGAATTCCATTCGTTTTGAGCAATATCAACATTGTAAGGTCAGAATCACATTGTTGGTCAAAAAGTGCTTCTCTCGCTCTGAAAAGCATTTTGCACGCATAAAATCTTGACAAGTGAATATTTCTGTTTCTTTCAATTCAAACGTGTTTTTATGCTTACAAAAGGGTTATTTAAGCATAAACCACCAATTGGGAGTGAATTCCATTCGTTTTGAGCAATATCAACATTGTAAGGTCAGAATCACATTGTTGGTCAAAAAGTGCTTCTCTCGCTCTGAAAACCATTTTGCACGCATAAAAACTTGACAAGTGAATATTTCTGTTCCTTTCAATTCAAACGTGTTATTATGCTTACAAAAGGGTTATTTAAGCATAAACCACCATTTGGGAGTCAATTCCATTAGTTTTGAGCAATATCAACATTGTAAGGTCAGAATCACATTGTTGGTCAAAAAGTGCTTCTCTCGCTCTGAAAAGCATTTTGCACGCATAAAAACTTGACAAGTGAATATTTCTGTTCCTTTCAATGGAAACGTGTTATTATGCTTACAAAAGGGTTATTTAAGCATAAACCACCATTTGGGAGTGAATTCCATTAGTTTTGAGCAATATCAACATTGTAGGGTAAAAATCACATTGTTGGTCAAAAAGTGGTTCTCTCGCTCTGAAAAGCATTTTGCACACATAAAAATTTGACATGTGAATATTTCTGTTTCTTTCAATGGAAACGTGTTATTATGCTTACAAAAGGGTTATTTAAGCATAAACCACCATTTGGGAGTGAATTCCATTAGTTTTGAGCAATATCAAAATTGAAAGGTCAGAATCACATTGTTGGTCAAAAAGTGCTTCTCTCGCTCTGAAAAGCATTTTGCACACATAAAAACTTGACATGTGAATATTTCTGTTACTTTCAATGGAAACGTGTTATTATGCATACAAAAGGGTTATTTAAGCATAAACCACCATTTGGGAGTGAATTCCATTAGATTTGAGCAATATCAACATTGAAAGGTCAGAATCACATTGTTGGTCAAAAAGTGCTTCTCTCGCTCTGAAAAGCATTTTGCACACATAAAAACTAGAAACGTGAATATTTCTGTTACTTTCAATGGAAACTTGTTATTATGCTTACAAAAGGGTTATTTAAGCATAAACCACCATTTGGGAGTGAATTCCATTAGTTTTGAGCAATATCAACATTGTAAGGTAAAAATCACATTGTTGGTCAAAAAGTGCTTCTCTCGCTCTGAAAAGCATTTTGCACGCATAAAAACTTGACAAGTGAATATTTCTGTTCCTTTCAATGGAAACGTGTTATTATGCTTACAAAAGGGTTATTTAAGCATAAACCACCATTTGGGAGTGAATTCCATTAGTTTTGAGCAATATCAACATTGAAAGGTCAGAATCACATTGTTGGTCAAAAAGTGCTTCTCTCGCTCTGAAAAGCATTTTGCACGCATAAAAACTTGACAAGTGAATATTTCTGTTCCTTTCAATTCAAACGTTTGTTTATGCTTACAAAAGGGTTATGTAAGCATAAACCACCAATTGGGAGTGAATTCCATTCGTTTTGAGCAATATCAACATTGTAAGGTCAGAATCACATTGTTGGTCAAAAAGTGCTTCTCTCGCTCTGAAAAGCATTTTGCACGCATAAAAACTTGACAAGTGAATATTTCTGTTCCTTTCAATGCAAACGTGTTATTATGCTTACAAAAGGGTTATTTAAGCATAAACCACCATTTGGGAGTGAATTCCATTAGTTTTGAGCAATATCAACATTGAAAGGTCAGAATCACATTGTTGGTCAAAAAGTGCTTCTCTCGCTATGAAAACCATTTTGCACGCATAAAAACTTGACAAGTGAATATTTCTGTTCCTTTCAATTCAAACGTGTTTTTATGCTTACAAAAGGGTTATGTAAGCATAAACCACCAATTGGGAGTGAATTCCATTCGTTTTGAGCAATATCAACATTGTAAGGTCAGAATCACATTGTTGGTCAAAAAGTGCTTCTCTCGCTCTGAAAAGCATTTTGCACGCATAAAATCTTGACAAGTGAATATTTCTGTTTCTTTCAATTCAAACGTGTTTTTATGCTTACAAAAGGGTTATTTAAGCATAAACCACCAATTGGGAGTGAATTCCATTCGTTTTGAGCAATATCAACATTGTAAGGTCAGAATCACATTGTTGGTCAAAAAGTGCTTCTCTCGCTCTGAAAACCATTTTGCACGCATAAAAACTTGACAAGTGAATATTTCTGTTCCTTTCAATTCAAACGTGTTATTATGCTTACAAAAGGGTTATTTAAGCATAAACCACCATTTGGGAGTCAATTCCATTAGTTTTGAGCAATATCAACATTGTAAGGTCAGAATCACATTGTTGGTCAAAAAGTGCTTCTCTCGCTCTGAAAAGCATTTTGCACGCATAAAAACTTGACAAGTGAATATTTCTGTTCCTTTCAATGGAAACGTGTTATTATGCTTACAAAAGGGTTATTTAAGCATAAACCACCATTTGGGAGTGAATTCCATTAGTTTTGAGCAATATCAACATTGTAGGGTAAAAATCACATTGTTGGTCAAAAAGTGGTTCTCTCGCTCTGAAAAGCATTTTGCACACATAAAAATTTGACATGTGAATATTTCTGTTTCTTTCAATGGAAACGTGTTATTATGCTTACAAAAGGGTTATTTAAGCATAAACCACCATTTGGGAGTGAATTCCATTAGTTTTGAGCAATATCAAAATTGAAAGGTCAGAATCACATTGTTGGTCAAAAAGTGCTTCTCTCGCTCTGAAAAGCATTTTGCACACATAAAAACTTGACATGTGAATATTTCTGTTACTTTCAATGGAAACGTGTTATTATGCATACAAAAGGGTTATTTAAGCATAAACCACCATTTGGGAGTGAATTCCATTAGATTTGAGCAATATCAACATTGAAAGGTCAGAATCACATTGTTGGTCAAAAAGTGCTTCTCTCGCTCTGAAAAGCATTTTGCACACATAAAAACTAGAAACGTGAATATTTCTGTTACTTTCAATGGAAACTTGTTATTATGCTTACAAAAGGGTTATTTAAGCATAAACCACCATTTGGGAGTGAATTCCATTAGTTTTGAGCAATATCAACATTGTAAGGTAAAAATCACATTGTTGGTCAAAAAGTGCTTCTCTCGCTCTGAAAAGCATTTTGCACGCATAAAAACTTGACATGTGAATATTTCTGTTTCTTTCAATGGAAACGTGTTATCATGCTTACAAAAGGGTTATTTAAGCATAAACCACCATTTGGGAGTGAATTCCATTAGTTTTGAGCAATATCAAAATTGAAAGGTCAGAATCACATTGTTGTTCAAAAAGTGCTTCTCTCGCTCTGAAAAGCATTTTGCACACATAAAAACTTGACATGTGAATATTTCTGTTACTTTCAATGGAAACGTGTTATTATGCTTACAAAAGGGTTATTTAAGCATAAACCACCATTTGGGAGTGAATTCCATTAGTTTTGAGCAATATCAACATTGTAAGGTAAAAATCACATTGTTGGTCAAAAAGTGCTTCTCTCGCTCTGAAAAGCATTTTGCACGCATAAAAACTTGACATGTGAATATTTCTGTTTCTTTCAATTCAAACGTGTTATTATGCTTACAAAAGGGTTATTTAAGCATAAACCACCATTTGGGAGTGAATTCCATTAGTTTTGAGCAACATCAACATTGTAAGGTCAGAATCACATTGTTGGTCAAAAAGTGCTTCTCTCGCTCTGAAAAGCATTTTGCACGCATAAAAACTTGACATGTGAATATTTCTGTTTCTTTCAATGGAAACGTGTTATCATGCTTACAAAAGGGTTATTTAAGCATAAACCACCATTTGGGAGTGAATTCCATTAGTTTTGAGCAATATCAACATTGTAAGGTAAAAATCACATTGTTGGTCAAAAAGTGCTTCTCTCGCTCTGAAAAGCATTTTGCACACATAAAAACTTGACATGTGAATATTTCTGTTACTTTCAATGGAAACGTGTTATTATGCTTACAAAAGGGTTATTTAAGCATAAACCACCATTTGGGAGTGAATTCCATTAGTTTTGAGCAATATCAACATTGTAAGGTAAAAATCACATTGTTGGTCAAAAAGTGCTTCTCTCGCTCTGAAAAGCATTTTGCACGCATAAAAACTTGACATGTGAATATTTCTGTTTCTTTCAATTCAAACGTGTTATTATGCTTACAAAAGGGTTATTTAAGCATAAACCACCATTTGGGAGTGAATTCCATTAGTTTTGAGCAATATCAACATTGTAAGGTCAGAATCACATTGTTGGTCAAAAAGTGCTTCTCTCGCTCTGAAAAGCATTTTGCACACATAAAAACTAGAAACGTGAATATTTCTGTTACTTTCAATGGAAACGTGTTATTATGCTTACAAAAGGGTTATTTAAGCATAAACCACCATTTGGGAGTGAATTCCATTAGTTTTGAGCAATATCAAAATTGAAAGGTCAGAATCACATTGTTGGTCAAAAAGTGCTTCTCTCGCTCTGAAAAGCATTTTGCACACATAAAAACTTGACATGTGAATATTTCTGTTACTTTCAATGGAAACGTGTTATTATGCTTACAAAAGGGTTATTTAAGCATAAACCACCATTTGGGAGTGAATTCCATTAGTTTTGAGCAATATCAACATTGTAAGGTAAAAATCACATTGTTGGTCAAAAAGTGGTTCTCTCGCTCTGAAAAGCATTTTGCACACATAAAAACTTGACATGTGAATATTTCTGTTTCTTTCAATGGAAACGTGTTATTATGCTTACAAAAGGGTTATTTAAGCATAAACCACCATTTGGGAGTGAATTCCATTAGTTTTGAGCAATATCAAAATTGAAAGGTCAGAATCACATTGTTGGTCAAAAAGTGCTTCTCTCGCTCTGAAAAGCATTTTGCACACATAAAAACTTGACATGTGAATATTTCTGTTACTTTCAATGGAAACGTGTTATTATGCTTACAAAAGGGTTATTTAAGCATAAACCACCATTTGGGAGTGAATTCCATTAGTTTTGAGCAATATCAACATTGTAAGGTAAAAATCACATTGTTGGTCAAAAAGTGCTTCTCACGCTCTGAAAAGCATTTTGCACGCATAAAAACTTGACATGTGAATATTTCTGTTTCTTTCAATGGAAACGTGTTATTATGCTTACAAAAGGGTTATTTAAGCATAAACCACCATTTGGGAGTGAATTCCATTAGTTTTGAGCAATATCAAAATTGAAAGGTCAGAATCACATTGTTGGTCAAAAAGTGCTTCTCTCGCTCTGAAAAGCATTTTGCACACATAAAAACTAGAAACGTGAATATTTCTGTTACTTTCAATGGAAACGTGTTATTATGCTTACAAAAGGGTTATTTAAGCATAAACCACCATTTGGGAGTGAATTCCATTAGTTTTGAGCAATAGCAAAATTGAAAGGTCAGAATCACATTGTTGGTCAAAAAGTGCTTCTCTCGCTCTGAAAAGCATTTTGCACACATAAAAACTTGACATGTGAATATTTCTGTTTCTTTCAATGGAAACGTGTTATTATGTTTACAAAAGGGTTATTTAAGCATAAACCACCATTTGGGAGTGAATTCCATTAGTTTTGAGCAATATCAACATTGTAAGGTAAAAATCACATTGTTGGTCAAAAAGTGGTTCTCTCGCTCTGAAAAGCATTTTGCACACATAAAAACTTGACATGTGAATATTTCTGTTTCTTTCAATGGAAACGTGTTATTATGCTTACAAAAGGGTTATTTAAGCATAAACCACCATTTGGGAGTGAATTCCATTAGTTTTGAGCAATATCAAAATTGAAAGGTCAGAATCACATTGATGGTCAAAAAGTGCTTCTCTCGCTCTGAAAAGCATTTTGCACACATAAAAACTTGACATGTGAATATTTCTGTTACTTTCAATGGAAACGTGTTATTATGCTTACAAAAGGGTTATTTAAGCATAAACCACCATTTGGGAGTGAATTCCATTAGTTTTGAGCAATATCAACATTGTAAGGTAAAAATCACATTGTTGGTCAAAAAGTGCTTCTCTCGCTCTGAAAAGCATTTTGCACGCATAAAAACTTGACATGTGAATATTTCTGTTTCTTTCAATTCAAACGTGTTATTATGCTTACAAAAGGGTTATTTAAGCATAAACCACCATTTGGGAGTGAATTCCATTAGTTTTGGGCAATATCAACATTGTAAGGTCAGAATCACATTGTTGGTCAAAAAGTGCTTCTCTCGCTCTGAAAAGCATTTTGCACACATAAAAACTTGACATGTGAATATTTCTGTTTCTTTCATTTCAAACGTGTTATTATGCTTACAAAAGGGTTATTTAAGCATAAACCACCATTTGGGAGTGAATTCCATTAGTTTTGGGCAATATCAACATTGTAAGGTCAGAATCACATTGTTGGTCAAAAAGTGCTTCTCTCGCTCTGAAAAGCATTTTGCACACATAAAAACTTGACATGTGAATATTTCTGTTACTTTCAATGGAAACGTGTTATTATGCTTACAAAAGGGTTATTTAAGCATAAACCACCATTTGGGAGTGAATTCCATTAGTTTTGAGCAATATCAACATTGTAAGGTAAAAATCACATTGTTGGTCAAAAAGTGCTTCTCTCGCTCTGAAAAGCATTTTGCACGCATAAAAACTTGACATGTGAATATTTCTGTTTCTTTCAATTCAAACGTGTTATTATGCTTACAAAAGGGTTATTTAAGCATAAACCACCATTTGGGAGTGAATTCCATTAGTTTTGGGCAATATCAACATTGTAAGGTCAGAATCACATTGTTGGTCAAAAAGTGCTTCTCTCGCTCTGAAAAGCATTTTGCACACATAAAAACTAGAAACGTGAATATTTCTGTTACTTTCAATGGAAACTTGTTATTATGCTTACAAAAGGGTTATTTAAGCATAAACCACCATTTGGGAGTGAATTCCATTAGTTTTGAGCAATATCAACATTGTAAGGTAAAAATCACATTGTTGGTCAAAAAGTGCTTCTCTCGCTCTGAAAAGCATTTTGCACGCATAAAAACTTGACATGTGAATATTTCTGTTTCTTTCAATGGAAACGTGTTATCATGCTTACAAAAGGGTTATTTAAGCATAAACCACCATTTGGGAGTGAATTCCATTAGTTTTGAGCAATATCAAAATTGAAAGGTCAGAATCACATTGTTGTTCAAAAAGTGCTTCTCTCGCTCTGAAAAGCATTTTGCACACATAAAAACTTGACATGTGAATATTTCTGTTACTTTCAATGGAAACGTGTTATTATGCTTACAAAAGGGTTATTTAAGCATAAACCACCATTTGGGAGTGAATTCCATTAGTTTTGAGCAATATCAACATTGTAAGGTAAAAATCACATTGCTGGTCAAAAAGTGCTTCTCTCGCTCTGAAAAGCATTTTGCACGCATAAAAACTTGACATGTGAATATTTCTGTTTCTTTCAATTCAAACGTGTTATTATGCTTACAAAAGGGTTATTTAAGCATAAACCACCATTTGGGAGTGAATTCCATTAGTTTTGAGCAACATCAACATTGTAAGGTCAGAATCACATTGTTGGTCAAAAAGTGCTTCTCTCGCTCTGAAAAGCATTTTGCACGCATAAAAACTTGACATGTGAATATTTCTGTTTCTTTCAATGGAAACGTGTTATCATGCTTACAAAAGGGTTATTTAAGCATAAACCACCATTTGGGAGTGAATTCCATTAGTTTTGAGCAATATCAACATTGTAAGGTAAAAATCACATTGTTGGTCAAAAAGTGCTTCTCTCGCTCTGAAAAGCATTTTGCACACATAAAAACTTGACATGTGAATATTTCTGTTACTTTCAATGGAAACGTGTTATTATGCTTACAAAAGGGTTATTTAAGCATAAACCACCATTTGGGAGTGAATTCCATTAGTTTTGAGCAATATCAACATTGTAAGGTAAAAATCACATTGTTGGTCAAAAAGTGCTTCTCTCGCTCTGAAAAGCATTTTGCACGCATAAAAACTTGACATGTGAATATTTCTGTTTCTTTCAATTCAAACGTGTTATTATGCTTACAAAAGGGTTATTTAAGCATAAACCACCATTTGGGAGTGAATTCCATTAGTTTTGAGCAATATCAACATTGTAAGGTCAGAATCACATTGTTGGTCAAAAAGTGCTTCTCTCGCTCTGAAAAGCATTTTGCACACATAAAAACTAGAAACGTGAATATTTCTGTTACTTTCAATGGAAACGTGTTATTATGCTTACAAAAGGGTTATTTAAGCATAAACCACCATTTGGGAGTGAATTCCATTAGTTTTGAGCAATATCAAAATTGAAAGGTCAGAATCACATTGTTGGTCAAAAAGTGCTTCTCTCGCTCTGAAAAGCATTTTGCACACATAAAAACTTGACATGTGAATATTTCTGTTACTTTCAATGGAAACGTGTTATTATGCTTACAAAAGGGTTATTTAAGCATAAACCACCATTTGGGAGTGAATTCCATTAGTTTTGAGCAATATCAACATTGTAAGGTAAAAATCACATTGTTGGTCAAAAAGTGGTTCTCTCGCTCTGAAAAGCATTTTGCACACATAAAAACTTGACATGTGAATATTTCTGTTTCTTTCAATGGAAACGTGTTATTATGCTTACAAAAGGGTTATTTAAGCATAAACCACCATTTGGGAGTGAATTCCATTAGTTTTGAGCAATATCAAAATTGAAAGGTCAGAATCACATTGTTGGTCAAAAAGTGCTTCTCTCGCTCTGAAAAGCATTTTGCACACATAAAAACTTGACATGTGAATATTTCTGTTACTTTCAATGGAAACGTGTTATTATGCTTACAAAAGGGTTATTTAAGCATAAACCACCATTTGGGAGTGAATTCCATTAGTTTTGAGCAATATCAACATTGTAAGGTAAAAATCACATTGTTGGTCAAAAAGTGCTTCTCACGCTCTGAAAAGCATTTTGCACGCATAAAAACTTGACATGTGAATATTTCTGTTTCTTTCAATGGAAACGTGTTATTATGCTTACAAAAGGGTTATTTAAGCATAAACCACCATTTGGGAGTGAATTCCATTAGTTTTGAGCAATATCAAAATTGAAAGGTCAGAATCACATTGTTGGTCAAAAAGTGCTTCTCTCGCTCTGAAAAGCATTTTGCACACATAAAAACTAGAAACGTGAATATTTCTGTTACTTTCAATGGAAACGTGTTATTATGCTTACAAAAGGGTTATTTAAGCATAAACCACCATTTGGGAGTGAATTCCATTAGTTTTGAGCAATAGCAAAATTGAAAGGTCAGAATCACATTGTTGGTCAAAAAGTGCTTCTCTCGCTCTGAAAAGCATTTTGCACACATAAAAACTTGACATGTGAATATTTCTGTTTCTTTCAATGGAAACGTGTTATTATGTTTACAAAAGGGTTATTTAAGCATAAACCACCATTTGGGAGTGAATTCCATTAGTTTTGAGCAATATCAACATTGTAAGGTAAAAATCACATTGTTGGTCAAAAAGTGGTTCTCTCGCTCTGAAAAGCATTTTGCACACATAAAAACTTGACATGTGAATATTTCTGTTTCTTTCAATGGAAACGTGTTATTATGCTTACAAAAGGGTTATTTAAGCATAAACCACCATTTGGGAGTGAATTCCATTAGTTTTGAGCAATATCAAAATTGAAAGGTCAGAATCACATTGATGGTCAAAAAGTGCTTCTCTCGCTCTGAAAAGCATTTTGCACACATAAAAACTTGACATGTGAATATTTCTGTTACTTTCAATGGAAACGTGTTATTATGCTTACAAAAGGGTTATTTAAGCATAAACCACCATTTGGGAGTGAATTCCATTAGTTTTGAGCAATATCAACATTGTAAGGTAAAAATCACATTGTTGGTCAAAAAGTGCTTCTCTCGCTCTGAAAAGCATTTTGCACGCATAAAAACTTGACATGTGAATATTTCTGTTTCTTTCAATTCAAACGTGTTATTATGCTTACAAAAGGGTTATTTAAGCATAAACCACCATTTGGGAGTGAATTCCATTAGTTTTGGGCAATATCAACATTGTAAGGTCAGAATCACATTGTTGGTCAAAAAGTGCTTCTCTCGCTCTGAAAAGCATTTTGCACACATAAAAACTTGACATGTGAATATTTCTGTTACTTTCAATGGAAACGTGTTATTATGCTTACAAAAGGGTTATTTAAGCATAAACCACCATTTGGGAGTGAATTCCATTAGTTTTGAGCAATATCAACATTGTAAGGTAAAAATCACATTGTTGGTCAAAAAGTGCTTCTCTCGCTCTGAAAAGCATTTTGCACGCATAAAAACTTGACATGTGAATATTTCTGTTTCTTTCAATTCAAACGTGTTATTATGCTTACAAAAGGGTTATTTAAGCATAAACCACCATTTGGGAGTGAATTCCATTAGTTTTGGGCAATATCAACATTGTAAGGTCAGAATCACATTGTTGGTCAAAAAGTGCTTCTCTCGCTCTGAAAAGCATTTTGCACACATAAAAACTAGAAACGTGAATATTTCTGTTACTTTCAATGGAAACGTGTTATTATGCTTACAAAAGGGTTATTTAAGCATAAACCACCATTTGGGAGTGAATTCCATTAGTTTTGAGCAATATCAACATTGTAAGGTAAAAATCACATTGTTGGTCAAAAAGTGCTTCTCTCGCTCTGAAAAGCATTTTGCACGCATAAAAACTTGACATGTGAATATTTCTGTTTCTTTCAATGGAAACGTGTTATCATGCTTACAAAAGGGTTATTTAAGCATAAACCACCATTTGGGAGTGAATTCCATTAGTTTTGAGCAATATCAAAATTGAAAGGTCAGAATCACATTGTTGGTCAAAAAGTGCTTCTCTCGCTCTGAAAAGCATTTTGCACACATAAAAACTAGAAACGTGAATATTTCTGTTACTTTCAATGGAAACGTGTTATTATGCTTACAAAAGGGTTATTTAAGCATAAACCACCATTTGGGAGTGAATTCCATTAGTTTTGAGCAATATCAACATTGTAAGGTAAAAATCACATTGTTGGTCAAAAAGTGCTTCTCTCGCTCTGAAAAGCATTTTGCACGCATAAAAACTTGACATGTGAATATTTCTGTTTCTTTCAATTCAAACGTGTTATTATGCTTACAAAAGGGTTATTTAAGCATAAACCACCATTTGGGAGTGAATTCCATTAGTTTTGAGCAATATCAACATTGTAAGGTCAGAATCACATTGTTGGTCAAAAAGTGCTTCTCTCGCTCTGAAAAGCATTTTGCACGCATAAAAACTTGACATGTGAATATTTCTGTTTCTTTCAATGGAAACCTGTTATCATGCTTACAAAAGGGTTATTTAAGCATAAACCACCATTTGGGAGTGAATTCCATTAGTTTTGAGCAATATCAAAATTGAAAGGTCAGAATCACATTGTTGTTCAAAAAGTGCTTCTCTCGCTCTGAAAAGCATTTTGCACACATAAAAACTTGACATGTGAATATTTCTGTTACTTTCAATGGAAACGTGTTATTATGCTTACAAAAGGGTTATTTAAGCATAAACCACCATTTGGGAGTGAAGTCCATTAGTTTTGAGCAATATCAACATTGTAAGGTAAAAATCACATTGTTGGTCAAAAAGTGCTTCTCTCGCTCTGAAAAGCATTTTGCACACATAAAAACTTGACATGTGAATATTTCTGTTTCTTTCAATTCAAACGTGTTATTATGCTTACAAAAGGGTTATTTAAGCATAAACCACCATTTGGGAGTGAATTCCATTAGTTTTGAGCAATATCAACATTGAAAGGTCAGAATCACATTGTTGGTCAAAAAGTGCTTCTCTCGCTCTGAAAAGCATTTTGCACACATAAAAACTAGAAACGTGAATATTTCTGTTACTTTCAATGGAAACGTGTTATTATGCTTACAAAAGGGTTATTTAAGCATAAACCACCATTTGGGAGTGAATTCCATTAGTTTTGAGCAATATCAACATTGTAAGGTAAAAATCACATTGTTGGTCAAAAAGTGCTTCTCTCGCTCTGAAAAGCATTTTGCACGCATAAAAACTTGACATGTGAATATTTCTGTTTCTTTCAATGGAAACGTGTTATTATGCTTACAAAAGGGTTATTTAAGCATAAACCACCATTTGGGAGTGAATTCCATTAGTTTTGAGCAATATCAAAATTGAAAGGTCAGAATCACATTGTTGGTCAAAAAGTGCTTCTCTCGCTCTGAAAAGCATTTTGCACACATAAAAACTAGAAACGTGAATATTTCTGTTACTTTCAATGGAAACGTGTTATTATGCTTACAAAAGGGTTATTTAAGCATAAACCACCATTTGGGAGTGAATTCCATTAGTTTTGAGCAATATCAACATTGTAAGGTAAAAATCACATTGTTGGTCAAAAAGTGCTTCTCTCGCTCTGAAAAGCATTTTGCACGCATAAAAACTTGACATGTGAATATTTCTGTTTCTTTCAATTCAAACGTGTTATTATGCTTACAAAAGGGTTATTTAAGCATAAACCACCATTTGGGAGTGAATTCCATTAGTTTTGAGCAATATCAACATTGTAAGGTCAGAATCACATTGTTGGTCAAAAAGTGCTTCTCTCGCTCTGAAAAGCATTTTGCACACATA